>NC_058408.1:43074159-43113047 GCF_002201575.2 Neomonachus schauinslandi | reverse complement strand
GTACCCATAAGTCAGAATACCTTACACCTGCAGTGAAAAGTGAACAGAGGCTGAGAGGTACCCATAAGTCAGAATGCCTTACACCTGCAGTGAAAAGTGAACAGCAATAGCAAAAATAAAACAAAATAAAAAAAACAAATCAAAAAAACAAAAATAAAAACAAACCCAGAGGAGGAGCATATTAAGAAAGCTTGTCTGGGGGTGCCTGGGTGGCTCAGTCGTTAAGCGTCTGCCTTCAGCTTAGGTCATGATCCCAGGGTCCTGGGATCGAGCCCTGCATTGGGCTCTCTGCTCGGCGGAAAGCCTGCTTCTCCCTCTCCCACTCCCCCTGCTTCTTGTGTTCTCTTTGTTGAATAAATAAATAAAATCAAAAAAAAAAAAAAACAAAGCTTGTCTGTTACAAACTAGATATTTGGTAAGGGGGAAAAAAAAGATTCACTTCCGTGATGCTCCCAAAAATTTCAAGTCAATTATTTTAAAGTGGTCACTAGTCAGCAGAGAGAAATCACCTGGATGAATTCAAATCATATCCTCTTTGGTAGAATGCATTTTCCATCCAGACTTGAAGTAATTATTACATATAAGGTTCCACTGTACATAAACACATTTAAAAATCACAAAATATGAGGATAAAAAGTACCAAGAGCATCAGCAGAAGAAAAAAACCAACCAGCAAAATTGTACTTGTACATATTTTAAATGTTAGAATTATCTAATACAGACTATGCACATACCTATCCTTCCTTCATGTTTAATTCACCCTACTGCTAAATAAATAAAAAGCCACAAAATTTTAAAAAAATTTTGCTTAATTTTTTTTTTTAAAGATTTTATTTATTTATTTGAGACAGAGAGAATGAGAGACAGAGAGCATGAGAGGGAGGAGGGTCAAAGGGAGAAGCAGACTCCCTGCCGAGCAGGGAGCCCGATGCGGGACTCGATCCTGGGACTCCAGGATCATGACCTGAGCCGAAGGCAGTCTCCCAACCAACTGAGCCACCCAGGCGCCCAAATTTTGCTTAATTTTAACCAGAAAAATCATGATGTATACTACCCAAATCCAAGAAAACAAAAAATTCCAGATAGAAAAATATATTTTTCCACAAAATGTTTATATAATAACAAAAACTTGTAACAATATATATAGCTGTACGTAAGCTGCAACGTAATTAAGCCTTATTGTAAACTTTTCTTCCTTCTGCACCATTTCCTTAACCCATTTTTCAATCTTCTGGGCAACTTATAGTTATTTTACACTCAAAGCACAGAGTAACATCTTTAGTTTAACTTTCCTATGACTTACAAGGCCTTACAGGACCTGGCTCCCTCCGGTCCCTTTAAACTATTTCCCTTCCTATTCTTTCCTTAGTGTCTGAACTCTGGCCCACTGGCTTCTGTTCAGATCTTCACACTCTACAGACTCTGTTGTGGCTTGGAATTGTCAGATCTTTGGCTCCTACCACCAGGAATATACCCTCTGCTTCTCTTTACCTGTCTGGCTCCTTCCCAGGATTCTAATCTCAGATGAAGTCTAAGGGACACAGAGACACTTCCCTCACTGCTTTGTGGGAGTTAGTCTCTCTCCTCCTGCACCACCATTCTCCAGCACTTTCCTCTGGCCAGATTCAGTGATCCTGATGGAAGACCCACAGATACTGCAGTTCTGTACAGACAAGTGAAAGAGCAAAAGGTAGAGAATACTCAGTGGAATGTTCAAATTGGGACCTCAAAGCTGACTGAGGTTATTTCCTTAGGGAAAGGACAAGGACGATACTAACTGGGTCAATGTTCTGGGGAGTCCAGATAGCAACCGCAACCTGCAGACTGCCCAGGCTTGTGAATATTACCTGCAGCTCTTAGTAAGAGATGGTTTAGATGTACCCATTCCCTTGAGTCCTGAGGTGAATCACTTTGTTGCACTGCAGTCCAAGGATTCCCAGGAATGCGATTTGTAGTCCTTGTGCCACCTCCTCCTACCCGAGGCAGGGGACCTTAAATGGGGCCAACTGGACTTGGACTATATATAGATCACTCTGAGCCCCTGATGTGCTTGCCCATCAGTGGGAGCCCACTTCCAGGACCTCAACGATAACTTTGTTATGTGTGCTTGGCGATGGGCAAGAGGCCTGTCCCTTACACCAAAGGTTGATATTTGAAAAAACTTTCTGTGCCCACAGGCCTCATCCAACATCTGGCTCAAATCTGGGAACCTGGCATTGAGGAAGGTCATTCTAGCTGCTGTGTAGAAAATATGCTGGAGGTGAACTCGATGTCCAAGCTCCTAGGTGGTCCATGTGGCGTAGAACTCGAACACTCCCTATACCTGGTATACAGATACAGGTGACAAGTCCTGCTGGATACAGGTTCTATACACATTTGGTGGAATCCATTCCATTATGTTTACTAATTGCATGATTAAGATCTAGGAAATTTCTGTAAGGTTTTTCTTTTGGTTGTCTAACTTAAAATGCTGATGTGTCCTATGTAACAAATGATCTCTCAAGAGTCACCAAAGGGGTTGGCAGAGAAAACATGATTTGGGTTAGTTATTTTGTCCACCAAGTAGCCATTTCTCAGCCCCAGAAACCCAAAGTGCAAGGTGAGGCCCCACCTCTAGCAAGGGCTTAGCTCTGCTGTTTGTATAACTTTGATTCCAAGATTCCTTCTCCATGTAACTGAAGGAAATTGGGGTTGAGTGAGCATGTGATAAGGACAGTGGTTAAATGGGTTAGATCCATTCTTTGCTCTTCTTGCTTTGACAGGCATTTAAGTCCCACTCCATTCTTCCCTATGTGAAAAGCCCGGGTGAGTCTAGGTGGGTGCCTGGTCTTGGACTGCAGTCATTTTAGAATGTCCCTTAGCCCAGCCCAGCCCAACCCAGCCTTCCCTCAGGCTCCAGATTCCTGACAGAAGGGATTTTATGTGCTCTTCATGTGATCATCAAGAGGAAATTTCTCTCAAGTTGTAGCAAACAGCCTTTCTGGAGAAGAGCATGCATTACCCATTCCCCACCTCCACCGGTGCCCCACACACCATGGCATTTTCCTACATCTGTGAATAAACCCAAGAGATCCTAAGTAAAACCAGTCCCTGGAATCACTTTGTCCTTCCACCATCCCCAGTGAATTAATCTCAGAATTCCATCTTGAAACAGAGGTTAAAAATCCGCTTTTAGTATCGTGCTGAGTGAAGTATTTCACATCATTATTTTAGTTTTAATATTAAAGACTAAACTCAAAGGTAATAGTAAATTCATAATACTCCAAAAATTTACTTTTGATAAAAGGCATTATTAGTAACTATTGCTATGTAACATTCATTTCCAAGGAGTTGGATGTTAGAACACACAGAGTTAAATTCAACCCTTGTCACTGAAGAAAAATCATCTTATTTCTCTTTGTGTTTACAAGCTCTTCTTAACCATCTTCAAAGTTCTCCAAGCACTGACTTCAGAAAAACAAAAACAGAAAAACAGAAAAAAAAAAAAAATCTTGGCTAGTGAATAGCCAAGATGTATCTTCATAGAAAAAATTAATTTGACTTTAGTATACTTAAGTAAGGACATGACCTCTTCAGAACCAAAAACCTCCCTTTTCTTCCTTTAGGAAATTAACGGCTATAAAGAAATGTTTCAGTGAGAGAATATAAATTCACATAAACCACTGCAGTTCAATATCTTATTCCAACGCCTTACTCCTGAAGGAGGTAGAAATATGAGAAAACAGCACATGTCATTCCTGAGCAAAAAGAGGAGTGAGGAGCCATAAATATAACAACTCTTAACTGATCAATTGACAACAGTAACTGAATCCACAGATAATTTCAAATTCTCATTTTGAAAAAGTTCTCCTTTTCAGAGATAAAATATAAAGAGTAAAAAAAAAAAAAAAAAAAGAGTAAAAATCCTCGGTAATTGGGCACCTGGGTGGCTCAGTTGGTTAAGCGACTGCCTTCGGCTCAGGTCATGATCCTGGAGTCCTGGGATCGAGTCCCACGTCGGGCTCCCTGCTCAGCAGGGAGTCTGCTTCTCCCTCTGACCCTCCCCCTTCTCATGCTCTCTCTCTCTCATTCTCTCTCAAATAAAATAAAATCTTAAAAAAAAAAAATCCTCAGTAATTGATAGACTGGATAGTCAGGTTTACAATCACCAAGGGTTGACTGGCAATACACTTTGTTATTAGGAAGCACTAACCAGGGTTTTTTGGAAAGGAGACTAAAACAGCCATACTACTGAGAAAGAAAAGAATAAAGAAAGTATGTAGGGATAGTGAGAGTGAAATCTTTTGGTCCTCCCCCAATCTTCGAAATGTGCTGAAGTGTGACCAGGAAATAACAGTTAGCCCCTGGGCTCACAATAGAGGGGACATTGGCCTTCACTTACATTCAGGGCACTGTGGGGGAGCCATTCACTTCCTGTGGGGAAAGGGAAAGTGTGTGGTGCCCAGAGGAGAGCTCTTTGGTTGAGACTTTGAGCTTTGAGAAGTTCTCTATATATCAAGAAGTGGAGACTTGAGTTCATCTTTGGGGAGGGCCTTTTCTTTGTTCTATGAAAAGCTACTCTAATGGGCCCTTGAGTGATAAGAACTGAAGCAAGTCTTCACCTAATGCAGTGTTTTGGGGGAAAACTGACATCACAGTGAATCCGAAAGCAGGTATTCTAGAATTAGACTGAGCAGCCAAGTGAGCGGGTGTGTTAATAGTTGTGTAGAGTTGAGTTATGTTGTAATTTGGCATTGAAGTAAGTGTATTTGCCTAAATGAAGTAGCTCAGAGTTGTCCTAGACTCCAAATGAATATTTATTAAAATGGAAGTACATTATAGTGGTTTAAAATTAAAAAAAAAAATTAAAATAGGATTAAGAATCAGAAATCAAGATAATGGGAGCTCCTAAAGGCAGATGGAATGAATCATTATAATTTTTTTCTTGATTCCATTTCATCCATATAAGCAGAAATTTCTCCACAAAAATTTTGTGAAATATTGAATAACTCAGGGCTCATGATTCCTTTTAGAGTTTTTGCCCCTTCACAAAATAAAACATTTTTAGGATCTTAGAAGGTACTTAAGTACTCGTTGATTGGGTGAGATTTCATTTGCTAGGAAAAAGTTTAGTTCAAGTTCATCTAAAAAGTCCTTGAGAAATGAAGGTACCATTCAAGGTACACACTCTAATTTGATAGAGAGGCACTAGCTATAGGATTCTAAGTTTCCATCCTTTAAATCAGTAGAAGAAAGAAAATCCAGGCTCTTCAGCTTAGCTTTTGCATCATCAATAAACTCCCTGGAGGCTTTCTGCAGTGGAGGCCGGGGTGGGCCCATTGGAATCCCAGAGACCAGAGTCATGATGGCTTTGGTCTGCGACACTCCAAAACCTAGGTGGGAAAAATAAATAAGGAAATGTGACTGGGACCATCCACTTTGCCACAAACATCCTAAAGAAGAGATCATATACTAGTGACTTCTATGATAGGATAAGGTGGAAGTAAAAGAGGGGAACATTTCTTATCACTATGGCAGACTGAGCAGACATAGGAATCCCTCTTCCTGCCTCGAACATATAGAAAAGCTGGAAAATTTTTGACAAATTGACAAACTGTAAAACAAAACAAAGGAAGACTCTAAGTCAACCTCAAAAGCAAGAAGGAGGGACCAAAGGTACCAGGAATAAAGAGGTCAGCGTGGTGAGTTGCTGAAGCCAAGTGGTCCATGAGGATAATCTGATTCAGGGATATATGACTGTGGATCAAATGATGCAGGACTTCATCACTAAGACAGAATTTAGTTCAATCACATCTAAGAAGTCCCTGAGAAATGCACTCCTTAAGATGCTGCTCTTTTAGAGCTCATGTTCTAAAGCTGGGGCAGGAATGCAAGATGAAGCCTCGGGTCTGTGCAGAGCAGGGGTCTGAAATTAAATGCCCTATGTAAAACTGGTAGTCAGCCTTCTATGAAAGGCAATAGAAGAAAACCTGGCCTGCTGGCCTGGGGATAGAGAGGCATGGAAGCTTGACTTCTTCCAGGCTGTGGATGGAAAAAGATCTTACGAAAGAAACCCCAAGCCTATGCCATCTATGAATCTGGATCCATATTTGCGTTAGGCACTTGTTGTAAAAATTGGACTAAGAAATTAACCTAAAAACTCGTTAGAATTGGTGAAATTATAGTGTCCAACAGAGGCAAATGTAAAACCACTTGTTAGGAGACCTTATAACCTAGAGCACAATGGATTCTCCAGAAAACAACAGTCTCTGAAGACAAATTCAAAGTTAAAAATTACAAAACACATGAGAAAAAGAAGCTGCACAAGAGCTTGCAAATGCACAACTGACAAATCCCACATCCTGAGAACAGATGATACACAATTCTGAAAAAGACCTCACAGAGATAAAGGAGGAATAGAAGCCATAGGCTAAGAGAAGGGCATATAAATAAAGTACAGGAAAATCTGGAAAAACAAATACTAAAAATGAAAATATATATATATTCAATGAAATGAAATAGTAGAAAACAGAGCTGAAGATAGAATTAGGGATGTTGAAGGTAGATCTAAGGAAACAATACAGCAGAAAGAGAAAGGTATTTGTTTTAACTGGCTATGGTTTTTGGATCCAAGATATGAGAAGTAACTTTCTTTTGCTAAGCTAATAGTAACAACTAAGTATCTGGAAGGAAAATACTAGCATGACCAAAGATACAGAGTATAGTTTGATGAATGCAAAATGGCCCTTCCAGGCTTATTACAAATGGCAGAATAGGGAGCTACCCTCATAATAAGACTACAAGTTTATTAAGATAAGTCTCTCCTTGCCTAAACCATGAAAGCTCCAACCTGCCAAAGAAGTCTGAAATGATTTCTTTAAAGATATGTTCTTTTAAATCATAAAAATTATCTACAAGAGTCCACTTTATATATGTATGTATGTATGTATGTGTGTATGTAGCTATCTATCTATGGGGGGGAGGGCAGAGAGAGAGAGAATCTTAAGTAGACTCCAGGCCCAGCATGGAGCCCAACGCAAGGCTCGATCTCATGACACTGAGATCATGACCTAAGCTGAAATGGAGTTGGACGCTTAACCAACTGAGCCACCCTGGCGCCCCGAGTCCACTTTTTAAAATGCAAATATTCTGGCAAGAGAGTAAATTCTTTCAGCTAATATCTTAGAGCTATATTTGGCAAAAATGTTGCAGTCTCACTGCTGATATACAGAATGATCTTATATATACACAGGTACACTTTTAGTTCTAATTTTAATAGTTCAATATTTATTTAATTCACCTTAGGAACATATAAAACTATCACACCAAACCCCCAATTTTGTGAAAAGTATTGTTTAGGACAAGGGAATAATAATAGGTAATTAATGATACTTGTGGCACATAAATATGACAGAAATTGTGAAAGTGAAAAGCAGATGGGAAACACTGTCTTTAAAGAATTAAGAGAGCTCGCAGACGACCCTGCAAGAATGCGGGCCATACCACATAATGGGTGCTTGGGGCTCGGGAGGAGTTGCCATGATAAGGCAGAACGGCTCTGAAAGGGAGGTGGGAGGTCTGCCAAGAATAAACTTAAAGCTTTTCCTGGACTTGACCCAGGTTCTCATGAAGTGCCAATCTCCTCAGAAGTGGGGTGAATGGTGGCATTTGTCATTTGTGATGGGATAATATTTAAGAGACTCTGAGAAGGCTTCTCTATGCAAATTCACTATATTTCCCTCAAATTTTACTTTGTCATATTATCCAAACCTCCATCCATTTGAGCTTACTTATGTTAATAAACTCTTTTTACACTGCAAATACTCTTGGGAGAGCTGTCAGTCATTCACAATTTAGTAAGATCTATATTCAGACTGCCTTCCTCCAAGCACTCAGGCTGAAATCAGCCACGGTGTGGTAGAATTTTAATGAGCAGAGGCAAGTACAGGGAGTGAGTGCTGAGAAGGATCAAATGATGGTGTGCAGAGTGGGAAGGCAAGCAAAGTGCTAAGATTGAGGGACAAGAATTGTAGAAGGGTGCCAACTAGATTTACTTCACCACTTTATAGGGTTGGCCCTGAGGCTAGTATTGGAAATAAAACTCTGCTTGCAACAGAACATTGAAAGGTGTCCTTGTTGAACCCTCATGGAAAGTGACAGTGTACCATTTCCTTCAAACTCACAGCAGACAAAGTAGAAAACTTACCGAGTTTGAGCACAAAGTTGATAAATCTCTGAATACAAAACTGGAAAGGAAAAAACAAATCTATAGTCAGTATTACATAAGCTGTGATAACAATTTAGAAATTTTGGAGGTCAAAGGACAGAAACCCCAAACAAAAAAGCCCAACACCTTAGTTTTCTGAAGGCCTGTCAGAGTGGAGAAAAACAGCTAAGTGAGGATGGTTGAGATCCATCCAGGATAAGGTAGGATCTTTTTATACATGTAAGCTTTATAAAAAGGGGCCATGAGAAAAGAGGTGCCAAAGATAGAATTGTACAGTAAAGAAAGGGGTAGGCACCCTTCATCCATCTAGCCAACCCTTACCCAACTAAACTTATCAGCTAGAGAGGTTGTTTTCAAACTGGGTATGCTAACTTCTGAGGTACTCTCTAAGGGGCACTTAGCAAGGCTAAGATTTATGGGAATAAATAATTTCTAGATCCTTAACTTCCATAAGTGCTATTTTTCTAAAACTGATGAGACTAAGAATTTGCATGGAGGTGCAGATTGTTCTTTTAGATTTCCTCTTCATAAGTGCTTCTTTTCCCACTTTTGAAAAAAATAAAGACATATCTCCTGTATCACTGCCTTGGGACCTCTGGGAACCAAATAAAGGAGCAGATCAAAATATTGGTATTGGCATCGACAGAGTGACAAAGCGATTCCTCTAATTAATGGGTAACATGTCCTCTAAAAAATCATAGGGCTTTCAACTTTTTGCTTTCAACATCGCTTTCAATGTTGCTACTCAGGCTGTCAGCTGAAAGTCACTAAAGCATTCTGTGATTTTTAACACAACTCAAAAAACTGTTCAAAGAATTGAGTGACATTGCTATAACAAAATTTCTTCTATTCTTACTACTAATTTATATGAACAGGGTTTCATAGCATTTATTTCTCTAAAAACAAAAAACAGAAATAGTATCGCTGCTGAAATGTAACTCATCCTAGCATTAAGTAATATTCATCCATGAATTCGTGAACTAATTCATAAAGGCAGACTCCCATCCATTTCATTGAGATGCATTTTCGATGACATTTTATGTTGTTTTAACCAATTACATACAGTCTAGTAACAAAAAATTCAGTACAGAATGAAATTTTAACACCCAGAGCCTTAAAAACATATATGTATACGTTCTTTTTTCCCCTCTCACACAAACTAGTATATTACATTCACAACTCTGTCCTCCACTGCTTTTGCACACTTAATAGATCATGGAGTCTTTCCAGATCTGTACACAGAAAATGATCTCATCCTTTTAAGGGCTGCATATAACTCCATTGCATAACTCAAACATAATGTTTTTAACCAT
Organism: Neomonachus schauinslandi; assembly: GCF_002201575.2. Taxonomy (NCBI): domain Eukaryota; kingdom Metazoa; phylum Chordata; class Mammalia; order Carnivora; family Phocidae; genus Neomonachus; species Neomonachus schauinslandi. Next base: position 43,103,528 of record NC_058408.1, on the reverse strand, counting down.
TTCCTTATGGATGGATAGTTGGGTTGTTTCTGTCTTTTGCTCTTATAAACAATGTAGTCTGGAACATCTCTGTATGCATGTCATTTCACCTATGTAAATATAACAGATGGCGTTTGAGTCCATGAGAATGAATAAATTCTGCCCTGACTTTTTGCTGGTCTGCTTCTTCACCTGACTGCAAATTCCTTTACAGTAGAGACCAGCTTGACTGAAGTTACACACTTGGCTCAGCCCTTGGCATATGAATAAAGGAGTCAATGAGACCCACTCACACTAGCCTTCTGTAAGAAAAGCCAGAGAATGTGGTAAACTACATTCCTCACCAATACCATTTTGAGAGGGATGACTTATTTGTGTGGGACTAATGGGAGGAAAAGAGATGGAAATGGGACCAGTCAATAAAAGAAGCTGCTGAATTGAAGGGCTCCTCTCAGGGCCGTTTTACTATCTATTCGGTCCTATGGTTTTCCTGTCATACAACTCAGAACAGGCTGGAATTTTCAGAACCTGCTCCAATCTCGCTTATGCCTTTCACTCCCACTTATTTCCCTGGGATACTCCACTTAGCTACTTTTACTATCTTGAAAATCCCTGGGCCTCTTGGCCTCCGAAAAGTCCTTCTCTTGTGCCTATGCTGTTTCTTTCCACCTCATTCCACTTACCTCAAGCACACATACTACCCAGCTGTGAGATTGGTTCTGCCCTTCATGAGGCTCTCCATTCTCTGGACAGCTAGCCTGCCCTCGGTGTAACATTAACGGCAGCTGCCATTTCCCCTGGGGTCTTCCCTGTAACACATCAGCTCCTGCGGCTTTTCTCTTCCTCTCTCCAAGCCAGTGTCTCCTTTTAGATCACTCACTCGGCTCTTGTTTCTGCCTGGTAGATGCTTCCAATTCTCAGCACATGGCAGGTGAAGATGACTGACCTGCTCTGACTTTGGATTAAGTCTCCCCATTTGGGGTTACCAGCTTCACAGCTTCTTCATATACTCTGGAGACTTGGGTGTGAAGTCCTCAAGGGGATGGCATGGGTCATTTCCCCAGAAATCTATCACCATTATTTTATAGTCACAAACATACTTTGAACACAGAGTAAAAATATGATCATTTCTAGGAGGAACAGAGAGAGAAGTCATTCCCGTATGGGGCCTGTCCTGATTAGACATGTAGGGAACATAGACAATGGGGACAGGTTTGGCTCTAAACAAGAACAGGTAAGAAGCAGGAGGAAAGTAAAGAAAGAAGCAGCAAGGCAATTTTAACGAGGGCAGGTGGGCTAGGAGTGCTGATGAGAGAGAATAAGAATTATCCAGTGGGAAAGAAAAGTTAACCTGATGGTTCAGGGCTGAAGAGAAGTCCTTTCGTTCGAAAGCCTCCAACATCTGGTTTGTCTTTTTTCCCATGTAGTTATAGGTACTGGAAAGAAAACAGCACACACTGCAGTATCAGTAACTCAGCGGGAGAAGTCTAGATCTTCAAATCCCTTTGATGCCTAAAAGGGAAAAATAAACCAGGCCTCCCAGAAGTCTATTTTTTGGCCCTAATCTATTAGAGATCAGGTGTCTTCACTTCTGAGTTATCCAGCGACAATAAGCAGTGCCAGGAGGAGGCACAGAATACCAAAGGGGATAAAGAAAAGGAAGAAAAGTCGGAAAAGGATAAAGTTAGAAAAAAGGGGAAAAAGTTAGAGATGGAGGTGTATTTGGTAGGGAATAACAGAGGCCAACACCTGCCCCAGGGCACGTGCGCAGGCACGAAGCTAGATTCGAACTGTGGGTAAAACGTAGTATCTGAGGTGAGGCCTAAAGCCTTATGCCGAGGAACTAGGTGAATGGGACAAATCCCATCAGATTATCTGAGTTCTCTGCCAGTTTATATATTACCTGTAATATATATGCTTATACAATTTATATATTACCTAGAGACTACTTTCTAATAATAATAATAATAATAAAGATGATAATAAAATGAGAGATCATTTATTGTCTCTTGTGTTCCAGGTGCTTGACATAAATCATGTCTAATCCCCTCAAATCCCTGGCTTCTGTTTGGTTGTGAAGAAACTATGACTTAAAGAAGGCCACACAATTGCGGCAAAGGCTTTCATCCCTTCATGCTGCTATCTACTACAATTCAGCACAAATGAAAGTGAAAATAAGTTATTTGATCTGATAAAATGTGGACTTAAAAAAATAATATCCAGGGGCACCTGGGTGGCTCAGTCGCTAGGCGCCTGCCTCCAGCTCAGGTCATGGTCCCAGGGTCCCGGGATCGAGCCCCGCATCGGGCTCCCTGCTCCGCGGGAGGCCTGCTTCTCCCTCTCCCACTCCCCCTGCTTGGGTTCCCTCTCTCGCTGTCTCTCTGCCAAATAAATAAATAAAATCTTGAAAAAAAATATAATATCCAACTCTACCAGTAAAGACAAATACCTCAGACTAATCACTGAATTCTTAGAGAAATCAGCAAGGTAGAAGTTTACAGAAATTCTTAACAAGGATGTTTCCGCAGTTTCTAGCAACTTCTCATATAGTAAGTCAGTCTCAGAAAAATATATTTATCTTGATGTACCAAGAACAGAATGTTGTTGGTCCTTCACATGGAGACCCTGGACTGAACAGCAAGGGATTCCAAGAACGTGAAGTTCACATTATCTTCTGGTAAAAAAGTAAGGAAAAAATATAATACAATAGCTGAGATAAGTCCCTTATAGATGTGAAACACCCCTAAATCACAATGTGCCGGAGGAGTTTCAGAATACTAAAATTCAAATTCTAGGGGTCTTAGGCATATTTAGTTAGAGAGAAATGTAATTATAATTAAGAAGAAATAAAGTCTAACGAAATGTACTTTGCTTATAGATTATGTTGACAAAATTAAAATGCCTAGTATGGAGGCCAAAAAACAAAAGTCAAAAAAGTAAGAATTTCTGGGGGAAAAGAAAGTAAGAATTTCATGGTCAGCAGATCCCAGGCATTCAGGTTCCCATGGTAGAAATGTCCCTGTAGTGACAATGGATGTTGCAGGATGTCACCATCCTGGCTTGGTGAATAAGCCATTGAGATCATCCAACTTACTTATTCTTCATCAAAGCCATGCTTACCAAGACATGTTATCAATACTACTTTGCTTCTCCTACACTTTTCCTATATGGAGGTAATGCACTTTCAGTTAACACGAATATTTCACTCAATCCCTTGCAGGCATATTTCTAATGAATTAGGTAAACATGTGCAGTGGACATGCTAATTGAATTGCCTGCCTCTGCCTGAGTAGGCATCAGGCCATGTACGTCTATTTAGCTGGCTGCAGCTGACTGGACTTAGGTAAGCCCAACAGGCAGTGCTATCTAGTGATATCCTGAGATGAGATTCACAACCGGACAGCCACGATTGGCCATGTGCATGCTGAAGCATAGAGAGCGCACCTGGAGAGCAAGAGAGGGAAAGAGAGAGGTATGCAGAGAGACGCAGGGGTGAGAGTCTCCAGAGGACCACAGATGGAGAACGATCTGTCCTGGCCGTTGAGCGTTTTGCAGGCCTGGGTCCTCATCTTCTCTGAGGCCTGGCTGCATTTCCTCCTCTTGAGTTTTACCCAATCTCCCAGTAGTTTATAATAATGTGTCTTCTTCCGCATTAGCTACTTTCAGTGGGTTCCTCTTATTAATAACTAAGTAATTTCTGACAAATTCTGTGCATGCTCTTAGCTCATGTGCCTCACCTCTAATTGCAACAGATGCTTCTAAAAACAGTGACTGAGTTGCTAACAAACTGCTAAGCTCTACTTAATTCCTTTTTGCTGAAAGACTGGGGGAAAGAAAGGCAGCTTTCGTTAGAAAAGGCGTCCATGCAAGAGGTATAACCACATAGGCGGTGAGTGCCTCCACGGGGGGACTTTACATTTATAACCGTGTGGAAAAACGAGTCAGGCTTACCTACCCACTGCTCCAGTTGCTCCCATCACCAGGGCACTCAATAGTTGCTAAGCAAAAACAGACACAGGGTATTCACTTTTAGGAAAAAGAGTAAGAGAAAAAAAATGTTGCTATCTAAATAGCTTTACAAATTGTTCCGGAGGGCAACGAACCTGCTGGGACAGGCCAGTGGGCGACTTACCTCATCCACCCCAAAAAGGAAAGCAAACTGTTGCTGGCGATTCTGATCAACACATTGCCCGAAGTCTAAGAGATCGGTGTCACTGAACTTCAGCCCTTGGAAGGTGGGGATCTTACCCTGAATCCCGTCCAACAATTCCTCAGCACGAACTGCTCAAAACAGAAAATGCCTCCCGAATCTGCACCCCTCCAGAAAATGTCAAATCCCGTCTTGTAGAGCCCCTCACATCTGCGCTGAGTGCCAGGGGCTGTTCTCAGCTGGACGTCCCTTGCCCTCACTTAGGAGTTCCTATGTACTCATCAAATTTCAGCCCCCACGCTTCCATTCCTCGAAGACAACAGATGAACTTTTCCAAAGCACAACTTCTATTTTTTTTTTTTCTTTTAAGGAAGTAGAAAGGAATCATATCTAAAAAATAATCTCCTAAGAAATCTCATCTAATTGTAACAATCTCCTTTCTGGAGAAGCATAGTAACAGTAAAAGAAAAGTCAAAAGAAGGGACACCTGGGTGGCTCAGTCGGTTAAGCGTCTGCCTTGGCTCAGGTCATGATCCCATAAATTTTAAAAATCTTAAAAAAAAAAAGAAAGAAAGAAAGAAAGAAAGAAAGCCAAAAGAAAAGTGAGGAGGGATCAGAGTACCTTCCTATGTACCAGGCACTGAGAATACAGTAGAGGACAAGGTAGACACAGCCTTCGTCCTTACGGGGCTTATAGGCTTGTGTCTTCTCATACAAGACACAAGGTGTCTGCTAGAAAAGCATCTTTCACACTTAAAAACGTTCATTATAAGGTAGTGTCAGTGATTGATAAGAGGGACTTATTTTTGATAAGACTGACTTATTTTGGAGCCAATCCGAACCATCCGGTCAATAGTTTTATGCTTTTGTGACACAGGGTGGAGTGCGATGGAGTGGGAGTTTCTTAGCGAAACAGGGTAAGATGTGAGAGATGGAGGGAAAGAAACATGGAAAGAAGCAGTACTTACTCTTTACCCCTGTTAAGGCCGGAATGTGATAATAATAAAATGGCAATGCTGGGGCGGCAGTAGCTACCTCCTTTAGGAAATTAATCAAGTTATCTGAAAGAATAGCAGGACAGGCCATGGTGTGAACAAGTATAAAACACTGGCTTTCCCTGGTGAAAAAAAACTAACCATCTATTGAAATGCAACCATCCCTCTCAGAAGCTGAAAATTCTTGATCCCTCTCAATCATCCCTGAGATGGATACTGCAATGTCTTTGCAACACTTCATTCAAAGGTTTATTTTCCTTTCTGTAGAAAGGCCAAAATAAGATGATCACTTTCCTGCTGTCCTTAAATACTATTATAAAACTGGTGCAGGGCGCTTGGGTGGCTCAGTTGGTTAAGCAACTGCCTTAGGCTCAGGTCATGATCCTGGAGTCCCGGGATCGAGTCCCGCATAGGGCTCCCTGCTCGGCGGGGAGTCTGCTTCTCCCTCTGACCCTCCCCCCTCTCATGTGCTCTCTCTCATTCTCTCTCTTTCAAATAAATAAATACAATCTTTAAAAAAAAACAAAAAAACAAAACTGGTGCAAACCTTCCCACATATTAAGAGAAGCTCTTGAAATACTCTTATCAAAGCCAGAAGCCCGTCGGTTGGACTCCTGTGCTCTTACCCCAAAAGGGCTAAATGTGGTCAGTGAACAAGGAATTTGCATTAGGATCAGAATCATCAAGTTGTAACTGAGAAAATTCTACAACAAAAAGATAAACATTTGCTCAAAGAGGGAAGTTAGAAGAATAGTGGCACACCTCACAATAATTCAACCAGAGGTTGGCACTTTTCCCATTTGGGGAGAAATCCAGATATAGCAGAAGAGAATTCATTCTAGTTTACTGAGGATTTGCAATTTTCTACATCATCCTCCGTGAGCTTTCACTGCGACATTACTGCAGAGGATAAATAAATCCAGCAGACTTGCTTACACTGGAGAGTGGGGGAGAAAATACTTCATCTGAATACTGTGATGATGTACTCTGTGATAAATATTTGACAAAAATATTATGAATAACTCATTATCTTTCCTTTGTCTGTCTTTTTGGGAAACGTATTCACGTAAAATTTTTATAACCATGTGAAAAAACTTTTTAAATGTTCATTCTCAATTCCCAAGATGGCAGTATTTAAATTACTTATCCTATATTGACAATTATTTTCTCTCTACCAATAATCGATGGTATTTCATGATAATTTTGACCCAATTACATTTAGCTATGAATTTATTTAATCATGCATGCAATCATGGATTGTCTGTTTTCAATCCTTTCAAAATCTGTATTCCTTCGTTTGCTAATCAGAAGGATTAAAAAGACTCAGTATACTTGGAAACCACAAAAGTTTCCGTAGAGAAAGCAGAGGAGAAAGCAATTAACTTGGTAATTTGGAAGACCATGGATCTTTCTCTGAAATCTCCCTCAAATTCATTACTGACTCAACCTTGAATAGAACATGTCTCAAGATGCCCACCACTTATATTCCTCTTTTTTTGAGAAAAATGATCCCATGCTTTGCCATGTAACTCTGACTCCCTACACAACTGACTAGATTAGGGGTGGACGCCTGACCCAACACAGGTACCTGTACGTTGACCTGGGGCTTGGTGGATGACCCAATCAGATTACTTGGCAAAAGAGTTGAAGCCCTTCTTAAAGGAGTCTTTTCTTGTATGGATCCAGGGAGACCAAATATTCTGGACAGCTACTGTACCGCTGCAACTTCACGCCCACAGAAGTCCATACAACTTTACTTTCAGGAGGTCAGCATGACCATTTTGAATGAAGGCAAAAAGAAGTGGACCACACGAGGCACTGTGTATTTAGACTATTTGCTTACCTTTGTTCCTTGGCTTGAGAAAGAAAGGTGCAATGACAGCGATGCCATCAGCTCCTATTTCTGCTGCATGTCGGGCCTTTAAAAGAAGAAAGAAGACCATTATGGGTTTGGTGACAATTTCGATGTCTGGGGGTTGGGGGGTGGTTTCCCCACATCAACAGGCAATTCTCTGATACCAGCTGGGTGTCCTGCAATTCTATTCAACTCTGATACTATCTACCTGGAGACAGTCAGATTGCACAGGTTCAGGGCTCCATCCGACAAGACTACCCCGCTTCCCTGAACTTTAGATGCTAGTCACAAGCCTAGGTCATCACCTGTGTTCCTGACCGACTGGCTACAGAGTTGGAGGTTCTCATAATCCCCTCCTTGGGTCACTTAATTTGCTAGACTGGCTCACAGAACTCGGAGGAACATCTTACTTACTAGGCCACCAGTTTAGTATAAGAAGATATTAACTCAGGAACAGCCAGATGGAAGAGATGCGTAAGGCAAGGTATGGAGATAGGGCTTATAGTTTCCATGTGTTCCACTCTCCCCAAATCTCCACATGTTCACCAACCTGGGAGCTCTCTGAAACCTGCCCTTTTGGGTTTTAATGGAGGCCTCACTACATAGGCATGGTTGATTAAATCACTGGCCACCGGTTGCATATAATATATTTGAATCATTTGTTTAGCACCTCCATTAGGACAAGAGTAGAAGGATAACCTTAGCTGAAAACAAGAAAAAAGGAAACAGCTAAGAGACAGTTGATGGCAGTGCCCAAACATCATCCAATGGAGTTATGGCTAAGCAGATGCCAAATTACAGTCTCATTGGCAAGATTATCCCCACAGTAGGGGATTATCCCTATAGAAGGGGATTATCTCTGTCCTAAGATTATCTCTACACTATTCTAGTGTTCAGCTCAATGGATGACAACCTTTCACGTCATGACGATATTTTAAAATTTATATCACACATAGGAAAAGAAAGCAATTAAAAAGAGATGAAAACAGGGGCGCCTGGGTGGCTCAGTCATTGAGCGTCTGCCTTCGGCTCAGGTCATGATCCCAGGGTCCTTGGATCGAGCCCCACATCGGGCTCCCTGCTCAGCGGGAGGCCTGCTTCTCCCTCTCCCACTCCTCCTGCTTGTGTTCCTGCTCTCGCTCTGTGTCAAATAAATAAATAAAATCTTTAAAAAAAAAAGAGATGAAAACAAATTTCCTACATCACACTACCTTAATCGAAAGGCCTACTGAAAGAAGAACAAATGACGCATAAGAAGAATAAATCAAGTCTCCACGTTCTGATTCTAGGCTTATTAAGCAACCACTTAGCAATATGCCTTCCCTTGTGGCTTACCTAAGAGTACTGAATTGCAATTTTGCAAATATATATATATCCCATTTCTAAATTCAGTAATAGGAAAAACAAAACCCATCAAGAAGATGTTGGGGCTAGATCAAGTCATTGTAATCTTGGAAATCAGAATATATAAATTCTGAAAACATGGTTAATTTAGTAGTGGTCCAGGTTCTGGGCCTGCTGGTAAATACCTCAACACTTTCGAGCTTTCTTTTTTTACCCAATTCACAAAGTCCTCAAAACCACCAGGTCATGTACTTTTCTGCCAGAAACTTTAACTCCTTCCATTCCTGGCCTTTGCTCTACCTAATCTGCTAATCTCTAAACCCGGAGCAATCCAATTGTTCGTGTTCTTGAACCTATGTCCTGGTTGAAGACTATACCTAGAAAAAAATTTTCATAACTTAGTTGAATGGTGGTAAGACAGATTTATGACTTACAACTTCAGTTGGTTTTTTAGCACCATTGGGCAATCCTTTTTAAAAAATTAACTAATTAGGGGTGGCTGGCTGGCTCGGTAGAGCATGTGACTCTTGACGTCAGGGCCATGAGTTCAAAACCCATGTTGGGCGTAGAGCTTACTTTGAAAAAAAATTTTTTTTTAACTGTGACGAAACCACATAAAATTTACCACCTTAATCATTTTTAAGTGTACAGTTCAGTAGTTTTAAGTATATTCACATTGTTATAAAACAGATCTCTAGAACTTTTCATCTTGCAAATCTGGAACTCTATACCCATTAAATAATTCTTCCTCTCTGCCTCTAGCCCGTGGCACCTACCATTCTACTTCCTGTTTTTACGAATTTGACTACTTTAGATACCTCATTTCAGAGGAATCATATAGTATTTGTCTTTTAGTGACTGGCTTATTTTATTTAATATAATGTCCTCAAAGAGTTTCACCTATATTATAGCAGGTGACAGGATGGATTCCCTTCCTTTTTAAGGCTGAATAATATTCCATTGTATTGTTAAAAAGAAAACCACAGGACCCAAATGGAGTACTTATATTAAGGATCCATGTCGGCAAACCAAGACTTAATACCTAACCTGACTTCAGTTTCAATCCTCCCAGGAATGTAACCTTTAAACTGTCAACGTGGAATTTCCTGGTCAGCCCTAGGAAATTTACTATCAGGCCCCTACCATTGCCCTTAGGAGGGCGACCTTGCTTAAAACAATGTGTTCTTTGCTAATAATTTCCTTTTTCTTGCTCCCTCTCTGTCTTTTACCTTTCCTTTTCCACAGCTCGATAGAGTTCCTTTCTATTTGCTAGATTGGATGATGCTGGATTCATTCAATAAAGCCAATTTGATCTTTTAAATTACTCATTTGTATTTTTGTCCTTTAATAGTACGTATATACCATATTTTGTTTATCTATTTATCCACTGATGGGCATTTGGGTTGCTTTCACCTCTTTCTATTGTAAATAATGCTGATAAGAACATGGGTGGGGACAATCTTCCTGTGCTTCAGTTTTCCCTCCCATTTTCCTGGGCAGTGATTCTCAATTTTTACTGCTCTTCATCTCTGAACCCCATCTTCCATCTCCTTCATGCCCAGCAGATGGCTTTGCCTTTTGCTTCTTAGAGAAACTGAGGTTGGCTCAAGTTCTTCTCCCTACTTGCAAACTGAGCTACCTCTATACCCACCCCTCGGAGGAAGACGGGCCTCTGTCTCCTACTCAAAACTCTGCTACAGAAGTTATCACCTCGGGCTACTCTCATTATGGCTCCGTGCCTGCTTCTGGATGGTGAGCTCTGAGGTCCCACACCTCATATTCCCCAGTGATAGCACCCAATATATAGCAAAAATGGTATTGAGTTTAACTTCAGCATAAAAAAGGAGCCCCTGGGTGCCTGGGTGGCTCAGTTGGTTAGGCGACTGCCTTCGGCTCAGGTCATGATCCTGGAGTCCCAGGATCAAGTCCCGCATCGGGCTCCCTGCTCGGCAGGGAGTCTGCTTCTCTCTCTGAACCTCCCTCCTCTCATGCTCTCTATCTCTTTCTCTCTCTCAAATAAACAAATTTAAAAAAAAATCTTTAAAAAAAAAAAAAGGAGCCCCTTCCCTTATGTGGAATCTAAAAAAAAACCAAAACAAATGAACAAATAAACAAAAAACCAGAAACAGACTCAGAGAACAAACTGGTAGTTGCCAGTGGAGGGAGGGCAAAATAGGTGAAGGGGATTAAGAGGTACAAACTTTTAGTTATAAAATAAACAAGTCACAGAGATGAAAGGTATAGCATAGGGAATGTAGTCAATAATATTGTAATAACATTGTATGGTGACAGATGGAGATTACACTTATCCTGGTGGGCACTGAGTAATGCACAGAATTATCGATTCACCATGTCGTACACCTAAAATGAATATAACATTGTATATATCAACCATGCTCTAATAATAAAAGGAAAAGGAGGCCCCTTGAGTGGTCTCTCCCAGATGGACCTACATACCTACCAGTTCTTGTGAATCTTTCAAGCTCAGGGCTCCTACATGAATTACCACCTGATCCAACCTGCAAAAGAGAAAAGGCTGTTGCATCACTTGGAAGTTTACAGTAACATGGAAGGAAGGGCTGAACTACCCTGGTTTGTACTGGTTTTGGCAATTAATTAATGTCCTGCTAATCTCAACCTCAAAACTATTAAATTCTATAGTGGTCTATTTAAAATGAATCTAATAGGGGATTAAAAAAAATGTCCAGGGAGTAAAATTTAAGGTCTAATCAAGCAAAATTTTGAAGCCAAGAGTCAATCAGTATTTGAATACGTACTTTGACGAAGCACTGTTTTACTTTTTTTTTTAAAGATTTCTTTATTTATTTTAGGGGGAGAGTGGGGGAGAGGTAGAGGGAGAGAGTCTTCTTTTTTTTAAAGATTTTATTTATTTATTTGAGAGAGAGAATGAGATAGAGAGAGAGAGCATGAGAGGGGGGAGGGTCAGAGGGAGAAGCAGACTCCCCGCCGAGCAGGGAGCCCGATGTGGGACTCGATCCCGGGACTCCAGGATCATGAACTGAGCCGAAGGCAGTCGCTTAACCAACTGAGCCACCCAGGCGCCCACGAAGCACTGTTTTAGATGGTGTATTGATGGTGGTATTTGTGTGGAGATTGGTGTAACATGGAGGTATTTCTGGTTGGAGATAAAAACAAAGAGGATCTTCAAAGAGTACAGCCAGGAACAAGCCATATGAGAAATGAATTCACTGTAAAAAGCTTTTTCCTATCTTGTCAGTCCTCAGAATTTGGCCTCTTATGAGAGGTTTCCTCTGAGACCCCAATATTCATCTTTGGGGGTGCTCCATGTGGCCCCATGGGCAGAGGCCACAGTGAGCCTGGTGTTCTCAGAGGATTAATAAAACTCAGTTGTGAGTCCAGTCACCCCAGCGACTCCTGAGGGACCCTGAATAACATGCACATGCCATCTTCAAGGGGTGGAGACACCATATTCTTGTTTAGGCCCCATCAGTGAGTCCCCAGTGATTCCTGACTTGCCGTGTCTCAGGTGAAATGGGGCCTCACTAAGGAAGTGATGTGATCAGGGTTGCATTTTTAAAGATTTTATTTATTTATTTGAGAGAGAGAGAGAGTGAACAGAGGGGTAGGGAGGAGCAGAGGGAGAGGGAGAAGCAGACCCCCCCCCCCCCCCCTGAGCAGGGAGCCCAACCTGAGCTGAAGGCAGATGCTTAACCCACTGAGCCACGCAGGTGCCCCAGGGTTGCATTTTTAAAGGATTAAGACCTTCGAAAGGAGAAAGGAAGGCTGACTGATAGGCTCTACTCTTACCAGCAGCTTTTCTGCACGACCTCCTTAAATCTTTCACACCTCTTCTCCTGGCTTAGGTTAAAAGAAGCCATCCACGCCTTCCTCCCTTCCACCCTGCTGCTAGGTGCTGCTAGATAAAACCATCCTATGGCTTTCATCCCAATTTGTCCTTTCCCAGATCAGGAGAACGAGGCTCCAAAAAGCCTTCTGTTCATCATGACTTACTTCCCTTCCAATTCCCTGCAATGGCTACTTCAAATCTGGACTATTCTCAAGCTAATTCTAACTCAACTCCTTGTTCCTGGCAGATGTGCTCACTTCCCACACACCAGAAATATACAGAGGTTTCATACACAGACTGCCCCACTTCTCCTCTTCTGCACCTCCATGCTTAGCCGCATCCTCATCTATGCTTTCCTCCCAGCTTCTGGGCTGTCCTCTCAAGTTACGCTATCTACTTTTGGTTTTGTTTCAACCCTCCCCCCATCCCCCAGACCTTCCCATCAAAGGTATCAGCTGTCTACTCTCTTAATCTCTTCTCCTGTAACAGTGTCTTTTCAGCAGAGAAACATGCCCAAGACTTCCCCACTTTAAAACAAACCAGGAGGGCACCTGGGTGGCTCAGTCGGTTAAGCAGCTGCCTTCGGCTAGGGTCATGATCCCAGGGTCCTGGGATCGAGCCCTCCATCAGGCTCCCTGCTCAGCGGAGAGCCTGCTTCTCCCTCTCCCTTTGTCTCCCAGCTTGTGCTCTCACTCTCTGTGTCAAATAAATAAATAACATCTTAAAAAAAAAACAAAAAACAAAACTACCCTTCTTTTCATCTTGCTTCCTCCTCCCTAACCTACCACTCCATCTCTCCTTCCCTTCACCAGAAAATGTTCCGAGAACGAGCTGTGCTCATGGCCCCCACCCCCGCACATCTGCGGCGATCCACGATCCACAGTTCACGGCAGGCTGCTCCTGTTTCAACAAACCGACTGGCTCTGCTCTCTCTGAGGTCATTGGTCACGGTCACTTCAAACCAACTGTCTTCTCAGCCCTCCATCTACTGACTTTCACAACATCCAACACTTATGACAAATGTGATGACGAACACAGCATCCACCGCAAATAATTACAATGAATTCCCGTATAAGACTTGCTACTACGTGCCAGACACGGCTCAAATCCTCACCACCACCATAAGATACATACTTTTATTTCAATTTCATAGGTGAAGCACAGGGCGGTTAAGTGACTTGTCTGAGTTCAGAAGCCTAGCGAGAGACAGAGCCAGGACCCAAACTCAGGCTGTCTGGCTGTAGAGTCCCATGCTACGGTGGCATGCTCTGAACCATTCCTCCTTAAGTGGCAGGATTCACCTCCGACCTCCCTCCTGCCCTTCTGAGGGCTTTCTGTCTTTGCCCTCTTCCCTATCTCCCCATTTCTGGTGCTTTTCTTTCTTTCTTTTTTTTAAAGATTTTATTTATTTATTTGACAGAGATTGATAGTGAGAGAAGGAACACAAGCAGGGGGAGAGGGAGAGGGAGAAGCAGGCTTCCTGCCGAGCAGGGAGCCCGATGCGGGGCTCGATCCCAGGACCCTGGGATCACGACCTGAGCCGAAGGCAGACGCTTAATGACTGAGCCACCCAGGCACCCCTCTGGTGCTTTTTTTAATGTTGTCCTTAACCTTCCTTGTTTCTCCGTCCATGGTCTTTAATCTTTTAGGGCTCACAATCTGACTGGAAATGAGCTGAAAGCTGATGGATCAGCAGAAACTGCTTCCATGGACATGCACTCAGCCTTGGCATACAGTTTCAGAGTCCTCAAGGTGCTCTGAAGCCATTTGAGGATCCCCAAGGAGGTCATGGGCTTCACACTGACAACTGCTCCAGGCTCACTTGGGACTTACCTCCAATCTTCGCCTCCACCTAACGCAACATCAATCATTGCTTTCTCTGATCCCTGTTTACACTATTTATCAGAAGAATCAGTGTTAAATTTCATGATCCGACATCTCCATTGGATGGCAAGCAAGCTGAAGGCAGAGACCCTGTTTCATCTCCCCGGTGCCAGCACAGTGCATCCCACACAACAGAACAGACAACAAATAAAGCTTGGTTAATTGAGTGTGCTTACTGAACGGATCCGTCTTACTTGACTACCATGGCATGAACTGAGTCCTGAAGACTACAAAAAGCAGCACCACAGAGAGCATGTTGAGTCATATGCACAGAGAGGTAGGGAAGCAAGGGCTGATAGAAGCATCAGGTACCCATCCTGAGAGGGGAAGGGATTGGAGTTGTTTACAAGAGCCAGGGGACAGCAGAGTCCGTCACCAGCCCCTCCCCCTCTTATCCCCTCAGCCCAAGGACAAGTAACCCAAGGGGACTGGCTTTGTAAATAGATAAGGGGCAGCTTCCAGCTTCCAGATGGACCCCCTGGGAGCCAGGTGGGCCTTGCAGTCTGGCTGCCCTTCCACCCAGAAGGGAGGGGTTCTCCTCTGCCTCAGCTCCTTGCCAAAGTGCCAGGATCCCCATGCCTCAGGCCTGCCCTCTGACCAGAAGGTGGGAGGCTGTGTCATCAGAAAAGAGCCATACTCTATGCAGCTCTCTCGAAGAGCGCCTTTATCCTGGTGACGCCACTCACTTGTTCCGCCCTTTGGCCACCCACTCCTCTGCGACCTGGCGACGCTCTGAGACGCTCAGGGACAGGCCTTCTCCCGTCGTGCCATTCACTGTTCCAAAGAGAGTCAGTTAGTGGGGCCAACCAATTCCTTTCGCTCCTCCAACACCAATGCAGGAAGTGCAGGGTCAGAACTCCCTGCTTAAGGGGAAGGGACGTGGGGAAAGATCAGACGATGGAATCTGGAGGGGAAATGCCATGTTTCCATTTTTATCTAAGACTCTGTCTTTTTTCCATCTTCACCTTGTTCAAAGCAGTGGGAAGGTTAATTATGACTTGTAATGACAAATCTGTCCTTGCAGAGTATTTGAAAGCAGACTGAGATAACTGTCCTCATTTTAAGCAAACATCCAATGATTTGGGCTTGAATGGCAGGAAAATCAACACCACCCACTACTGGGCTGTCAAAGGGGTCAAAAGTGGGAGTTACTCATGAGGACAGTGATACATGCTACAGATCTACAAAGACCTCAGTCTATAGTTTAACATGATGGTAGCATTCTAGGACAATTTTTTCATGGTAATTCATAAGAAAACACCAAGGATATTAATATTTCTTGTTTAAGCACTCTTTCAATAGTCACTTATTTTCACAACAACCCTGCAAAGTACAAATGGGTCTTCTCATCTACAGAGGCAAAGATGAGGTTCTAAATCACTAAATAAATTTGAATCCAAAGCTGTGTTTCTAAAACTTACCCTTCTAATACAGTAATCTCTTAATGGATCACAGATAGTATGCAAACAGCACTAGGATACATTACTGGGGCCTAATGCATTTGGATCTCCAAATACTGAGTGCTCAGCTGGAGAAGGGGGGGTGAGAGTAGGAAAGAGTGTTTTTATCACTCCTTTAGGGTCTTAAGACACTTCAAGTATGCTCTACTAGTAGGGATGTTCCTACTTCTTCCCTTTACCCAGGGGAGAGCTGTGGCCCTTTGAAGAGTAAGAATCAGTCTTCCCCCACCATGGCTTGGAGCTGTAGGGGGACACCAAGTGGTTCTGTAATCAGGTTCTGGTTTTGACATGTGTCCTGACCACCTGTTCGCAGAGGTTTTAACCTGCCTGGATTATGACCTTGTGCTTCCAGTTCTTGAGGGACCTTGGTAGAGCAGGAGCTTGGGAAAAAGCTGTAGGGTCCAGTCTGTAGGTGTTCAAGCACTCAGAACACCACACAAGGAGCAACTCAATCACAGGTTTGTATAGTTCTCAGGCCTAAAATGTTCAAGGTCTGATTTTTTAATTTCCACCGTCCATGAAATAAATGAGGATAACTGCTGGACCTGTGATTCTTTTGTGTGCTGCATTTAGTCTTTCTACATTTATTATATGAAAAGTCTGGGTGAAGACACAATAAAGCCCATTCTTAAGAGAGAGAAGTCTGGATTTGGCTGTTACTCTACCATTCCTTGGCTAAGTGCCATAGATTTTCTTCTTTAAGTTGGGATAAAAATAACACCTTATTTGTTTTGAAGGTACACCACCAAATTAGGTAATCTCTTGAGGTGCTTTCCAGGTCTAAAATTGATGAGTCTACAGATTCACAAATTTTACTTAGCTTAGCCAGGCTCAGTCATAACCTATGACACAAGACACTGTAACCTCTTAATTAGTAACCAGGTGAGAGCTACTTTCTAAGGACCGGGCTAGAGATGTCTAGAGAAATGTTTAAAGATGACTCACCAAAAATGTTCTTCACTCCCTGTTCTTCCACAAGATAATCCACATACTGACCAATGACTGAAAAGTTGATTTCTCTAAAGGACACAGGAAAAAAATGGGAAAAAAGCATATTTAGTCTTTAGATTATTATTCAACCAATCCTCAAATCTATAAACTGCTCTCTTTTGTTAATAATTATTAAAAGTCCACCCAGCCATATTATGCTAAGCAAAATAAGTCAGAGAAAGACAAATACCATATGATTTCACTCATATGTAGAATTTAAGAAACAGAAACAGATGAACATAGGGGAAGGGAAGGAAAAATAAGATAAAAACAGAGATGGAGGCAAACCATAGGGAACAAACTGAGGGTTGCTGGAGGGAAGGGGGTGGGGGTGGGATAATTGGGTGATGGGCATTAAGGAGGGCACTTGATATAATGAGCACTGGGTGTTGTATGTAACTGATGAATCACTAAATTCTACCCCTGAAACTAATAATACACTACATGTTAACTAAATTGAATTAAAAAAAAAAAACACCTAGCCAATTTGTAAAATTCTTAACTTGCTCTAAATAATGCCTGGCTTTTTCCTTGTTTTTTGAGCCTGGTGATTTCTCTACTTATTCATATATGCCTCACTTATGTGAGCAACACACCGTTATTTATCACAAAGGTTTTACCTTCAAACATCCCCACAAGTAATATTTAAAAAGTAATTACTTAGTAATCTTTTGCTCTTTTGGGGAAGAAGGATGACTGGGGCCATGGTTAAATGAGAATTTAATATTTTCCACTTGGTGAGAAGCAATCATTTTTTAGGCTTACAAGATAGGAAAGTTGGATCTTAATAATTTAAGATTTTAGCACTTAATATTTGTGACAGCAAATGAAAGCTTCAGTTGTATTTGCTAGTTTTAAAGCAAAGAAGATTAACACTGGAGAGGAACTTTGCTCCCACTGCCTCTCAAAGTACGGTCTGTGGAAGAGCGTCTGGGGAGTCTGTAAGAAATGCAGAGCAGCCTCCCTCTTTAATGGCTCATGGTATTGTAACATTGCCCTCCCTGCCCCACTTGCTCAAATGCCAAATCCTGGCCTCTGTCTTGCTGAGCAGGGAGGATTCCTGAATGCACATCAGGAACAAACTTGGGTTGTTCTCACCTAAAGGGCGGATGGGCAAGTTATCCGCCTAGACAATCTATCTCAACACCCTCATTTAGGTCAGCTTGACCTGCTCAACTTGAAATGTCTAAGCCTCAGACATTCCTGACCATTTGGAACCTGCTCTTGGCTGCTTCCATCAAGCCCTTCACCACTTGGGATAAGCGATGAGATGCAGGACAATCAGCAGTGGTGTTTTTTTAAATTTTTTTATTGTTATGTTAATCCCCATACATTACATCATTAGTTTTAGATGTACAATCAGCAGTGGTTTTGTTTGCAGGATAAAAACCCAGATTTTGACCTATGATGTCCATCTACCAATGCAAGTAACCAGGAAACAGCTCCCAATCACACTTCCAAATCACAGATTGGAAACAGGAAATAAATCTAGTGGGCAACAGCCTGTGTTGGAATCACAGATTCAAACACAGTGGCTCCTGGACACTTTCACTGAAGTCTTGACACCTCTCCAATCCGATCCCAGCCCCGTACTCAAGATCACCTAGAGTAGGCCTGGCTTTTTCACTGAGGAGGAGCTTGGAGAGCTCTGGATGGTCAGGGCTGGTAGGTACTGTACTCCTTCTGATGTGTGTTCTTTTGGTTTAATCTAATGCTTCATCATTTGGAAAGGGAAGCTAGAGAGCTTGTTTCCATTTTCAGAAATACTTAAGGAGAGAAACTGATTGTTAGGGGATGTATATGTATATCCCCAAAGTGGACTCTAAACTCAGCAGGGACCCACACCGCCAGTCTACTGCATGTACTCAGCACTCCACCTGGCTCCAATGAAACACTCAATCATTACTGCTGTTACTATTCCTCATGATGAAACCCAGAAATATCTCACACATACCTCACACCCTCATCAAAGTTCACATCTCCATTACCACGAGGATCATTTTGTAAATTGTTTATGCCCACCCTCCAGGCTAGAGCAAGGACTTCCTGAAGGCAGACACTGTGCCTTTTATACCTGACAATCCCTTGTCTGCACCTGGCATAGTGCAGCAGCTCAATGAGGAGGAAACACCCATGATCTCTGCCTTCAGAGCAGCCTATCCCCACACCTGCAGGATACATGTAAACATTATTAACTGAGGAAAGGAGATGGCATAGTATACAAATAACTAGAATATTAAGGAATGTAAGGGCTATGACTGAGTTAGAAAGTGTACAGGGGTTCAGAAGAGGGAATCACTCCAATTAGGGAGGCTGGGAAAGGAGACTTCGAGGAAGAGGTGGGTCTGGAATAAACAGGATGAAACCCTGCACTCTTCCTTCCCTCCGATGTTCTTGAGTTTCTATCTGGCCCTATTCTGGTACCCTCCACTTTCCAGGGAGTTGGCTGTCCCCTTAGGCAGATCGAGGCCAGTATATGAAATCTGCGGTTTCTTCTCCTTCCTCAGTGAACTCCACACTTCACTCTATGGCTTCAGTGGGTAATGCTTCCATCTACACTGACCCCCTACTCCTTTAGACTTTGCTGGATGACAGCTACAAGTTCCCTCGGGTTAGGGGTGATACATTATCTATCCCTTCAAGAAAGCAGTTTGTTGCTTCTTATAAAATGCCCCTAGCCTACAGGAGTGATGCTAATGGTAATTTCTGGGCAGTGGCAGAGTTACCCCAAAATGTCCTTGGACAGATAGTCTTTTGGAACTACCAAATCCTCTTAGAGAGAGAAAAAGGTTGAAAAGAGATGGCTCCTAAATGTGTTTTGACCTTCACAGTGATAAAAATTTGTTTTCTTGTTATAAAAGATGACGGAAAAGCCAGAAGATCTAACAAGGCCAGGCCTACATTTCTGTACAGTACTGAATGGCAGGGAGGGTCATGGCTGCCCCCTTTGGAGGCATAGAAGCCCCCCAGACCACCTCAGGGATTTCAGGTCTCTGTCTGACTAGAGGTGCAAGTTTGCAGCCCTTGGCATTGTTGTTCAGTGGCTACAATCACAAGTGAGCCCAGGGAAATTACCCAAAGCTGTTACCCTGGTTGTCACAAAAGTACCCCAACAGCAGGGTCAAGGTAGGAGCAGGATGATAATTCTCTCTGGGGACTTTGCTCCCTTCCCTGTTTCTCCACCATAATCTACCTCTCTGCGGTATGTGGGTTTATGTTGATTGCTGCAGGCACTGTATCAGGCATCCGGAAGTCACTAGAGATAATGCAAATGGTAAGACTAGAATATTCTCTTCCTTGCTGGATGGCTGTCTGGGGTTCATTGCTCGTGGAAGTAGGAGGTGGCACAAACCAGTTCTCTTCCAAAGGTGGGACCGGAATGTCTCTTCCTTCGTGAGCCTCAAGAACACATCCAAGTACTGGCCATCTCAGGGCTGAGTGACTCAGAACCAAATCCCATGCTTGCTGAAGTCACTCCCCTACTTACCTCCAATTCACTATCTTAATTTCAATTCCCATGGGTTCAGATTCTTTGCCTTAGGTCTATGATTTTTTTCCAATTTTTCATACCACAGAAGCTATGTCATTTATTTTTGAAAGTACACACAATATAAAAAGGAAAAACCCACTCATTATCTCCCTGGAGATTATCACTCTTAATAGTTTTGATATTTTTCTACTCACAAACACACAGTACAGTGTTTTCTTTCTTTTTTTTTTTTTTGCAAACTGCCTTTTGCAGTAATTTTACAGACCAGCTGCATGGCCCCATCAACACTAAAGCCCAGGGGAATGGCTTCTCCCACTGAGGCAGCCTTGCTGATCTTAGGAGAGCATCCCGTGCCCTTTCCTAGGTCAGTGCAGCATTTTCTTAAATGGATATGGTCATATTGTACAAAGCATTGTGATATTTTTTTCACTTAGCATGCCAAATTGAGTATTTTCCCGCTTCTTCAGATATTCTGTTCTTGTATGGGCTACACAGCATTTCATTGTATGAATGAACAGAACTTAGCTAATCCTCTAGACCCTCGGACATTTCGTTTACTTCCAAACCATGTAAGAGGAGAGAATGTTTATCCAATTATTTTTGCCACAAATTGAGGCCCTGAGTGAATACCGTTTGAAACAGCATGTAGGCTGTATCTCTTCTCCTAGGACAGAAGGATAAAGGAATTTTTCTGAGGTGGCTTTTCAGAGAAAAATCTCTATTGCTGTTCATTTCCTCTCCTGGTGTATGACACAAAATGAAAGACTTACACTGTATTTGAGAATACAGAATCACCAGGGAGGTCTTTTCATAACTGGCACACGTGTCAGAAAATCTGATGTTCTTTTTTTTTTTTTTTTTTTGCCTTTTACATATAACTCTCAGCATTCAAAATCAGATGAAAGTTATGTGTGCTTTTGGCAAAATAACTACTTGGCTACTTTAAAACTCCTTCGGCAGAGAAGTATTCAGGGACCATAACTGCCCTGCCTTGCCAGAAAACATTCTGTTCTGGGAATCTGGGTCATGTAGTCTCCCCACACAGTTAAAAAGACAATACCAAACTCCAACTCCAGCAGTCCAAGACCCTTCTGACTGGGGTAACCAGTCTGTTTTTACTAGAGGGTGTTGTGAAGATTCCCATGGTGAAGCCAAAGGCATTTGAGGGAGAAAACTTTTTTTTTTTTTTTTTGACATTTTAGCCAATCTGGATAGTCTTTCTTTTTTAAAGATTTTATTTGTCGGAGAGAGAGAGTGAGCACACAAGCAGGGGGAGCAGCAGAAGGAGAGGGAGAAGCAGGCTCCCCTCTGAGCAGGGAGCCCAATGCAGGACTCGATCCCAGGATCCTGGGATTCTGACCTGAGCCGAAGGTAGACACTTAACTGACTGAGCCACCTATGTGCCCATGAAATGGACTTTCTATTTTAATGACTGTACTTGCCCAAGGGAATAAGTGACTTTTTGAAACAACTAAGGAAAGCAAACATCTTCTAGTGTGTGGAAAGACAAGAGTTGAGATGGGTAGAGAAGGACCTTTCTCTCTGGCTCCAAGGCTAGGTGCAGTGGGTTAATGTTTTAGGATCTTGGTCTCATCAACTGCAGAAACAGAGGTTGCAGTTCTCTCTCAGAGTTGTTATGAAGATGAATTCGGAATATGTACATTAAAATGCCAGCACAATGACTGACACGTAGTGTTTAGCCAATTAGTGTTAGCTTCTTTTCCTCATGAAATAACAAAATTTACCATTCACTGTGCTAGATGCTGAAGATACAAATATAAATAAGAAACATGCTCAGTCCTTGTGTATTGCCTGGTACTCGATAAATATCTCTGGAATAAGGTTAAGCAGCTCAAAGCCTTTTGGGAGAGACAGGCATGTAACAGTTATTAGAGTAATTTTCATTAGCAAGTACTTCTGATGTAATGTGAAAAGGTGCACAGGCTACTGTGGGAGCGCAGGGGGAAGGACTCTGTAATTCTTTATAGGAAATGGGAAAGAAGCACCAGAGGATGGCTCTGATGGATGAGTAGAAGTGTTCATGTGGAGTAGAGAGAGGAGTGCGTGGTGGTAGAAAAAGGCAGAGGGAACAGAATGTGTAAAGGCACGAAGGGAATAAAGAACATGAGGTGTATGGGGCAATAGAAATGTAGCAGGAGAAGTATCCCAGATAGTCTGGGCTTTAACTTTATTTTTTTAATTATTATTATGTCATGTTAATCACCATACACTACATCATTAGTTTTTGATGTAGTGTTCCATGATTCATTGTTGGCATGTAACACCCAGTGCTCCATGCAGAAAGTTGGGCTTTAACTTTAGATCAGTTCATCTCAGACTTTAATGTGCTAAAGAATCATCCAGGGACAGTGAAAATGCACGTTCTGACTTAGTGGTATGTAGGAGGGCCTCAGATTCTGCCTTTCTAGCAGGTTCCTATGTGATACAGAGCAAACGGTCCATGGACCACATGACGAGTAGTAAGGCTTTGACAAAAGGGGATCGGCAGAGAGTCTTAAAGAGGGAAGTGACACAATTAGATTTATTTATGAGGACGCTCACTGGGCTGCAGGTTGGACTGGGGTTATAGGTACTTTATACATTCTTCCTGGGATCACTCCAATATCCCTCATGACATAACACCAGAGGGCTGCACTCTTTGGATTCAAATGCAACTCGGAAATGATATGGCTGAACACTTTACAGAATATGAAAGAGAACTTTTAACAGGTGACAAGACCTTCCCAGGGTCAGACAGCTAACTGGTGGCAAAGCTAGGGGTCAAGAACCCAGATACTCTAACTAAAATCCATTTAACCATGTTCTTCCTGTAAACTTCCCCACTTCAGAACATCAACCTATATTCAAGAATTGAATTTGGATATTTCTTAGAATTATAAAGAAAAAAGGATGCAGGGGAATAGCTCTTGTTCAGCCATTCTCAATCATGGAGACTGTGGCTTACTTTATGAGCCAGGATGGGAAAACTCCCATGATGGCAGGTCACCAGGCAGAATTTCCACTTATTCGGTTCCATGTGACCCTTCTTTCGGTCTCCTGGAAACATGTCATAAGTTCACATTCCCCTGTGGGCAAGTAGGCAAATGCCCATCTGCTCTCAGTGGGTGCTCCAATCTTGCTTTGTACCCACAGTAATGTTTGAATGAGAAGGGCAGGTGGTGGGAGATGTGGGAGCTAATATAGCTTACATGCCTACTATGTGCTCTGTACTGACACACAGTTTAATTCTTTTTTTTTTTACAAAATTAAAAAAAATATATATATATATTTTTAAGATTTTATTTATTTATCAGAGAGAGAGAGACAGAGGCAGGCAGAAGGAGAAGCAGGCTCCTTGCTGAGCAAGGAGCCCAATGTGGGACTCAATCCCAGGACCCTGGGATCATGACCTGAGCCGAAGGCAGACGCTTAACCTACTGAGCCATTCAGGCGTCCCTGTACATTTTAATTCTTAAGGCCCTTGCAAAAAAAATACATTCTTATTTTGATTGCACACATCAGGAAAGTGAAGGTCCTAGAAAGTCCTAGAAGGGAAAAGGATTAAAAAAAAAAAGAAGAAGAAGAAGAAACAGAGAAATGGAGGAAGCAGGGCCAGAGGTATTGGGGAATGGAGAAGGATCCAGAAAAGCAGAGTCATTTATCTTCATATGTGGGGCTTGGCGTCCCCGGAAAACAGCAGAATAGGGAGGAAGAACACACCAAAATTCTCAGTGAGTCCTAAATGAACAAATAAGACTGTTCAAGGAGTCTCTTCTAGGCTGAGGGATCTGATTAAGAAGGTTAAAGCAGCATCAACCAGATGTTAGTGTTGTAAGCCTGCAAATAGGATCCTTCTCAATAACAGGAAGTGAATCCTGCCTGCTCATGCAATCACATGATTTATCTGTTTTATTGGCCCAACAAGTGGCTAACACATCAACAAAGAGCTGACTTCAGTCTTTCTTTGGACTTACGGAAACTGAGAAGCAACAGGAAAAAAAATTGCTACCAATCACTGAGTAATCTAAATGCCATCTCAGCAAGAATTTGATTTAGACGTAGATGAGATTTTTCATGAAACTTAGAAACTGGAGGTCTTGAACTCCAGCGATCTAAGGGTAAACTGCGATAGGGCCAACTTTGAATGAGAATACTAAGTCATAAGAAATTTCACCTATTTTAAAGGGGGTAGGGTTAAGGTTTACAAATTCAACAACAGAAGGCCAAAAAAATAAAAGCCTTTCTTAAAGATCTCTTAAATTCCGCATCTTCCTTTTATCCCTGTCTGGTTCAAATGAACATACTGACCTAAGTGCCTCCTGACCCTGTGCTGAGCACCATTATATGGAATATCTCACTTTAACACCCAGAACTCCACCATGCAGGTTAATTATCATTGTATTTTAAAGAGAAAGAAAGGAGAAGCTTAAAGAAGCCAGAATTCTGTTTTGGCAGACTGACCACTCTAAGGGGTCAAAAGCATTTAGATCCAGGTGGAAAAATTCCCTTTTTGTCCATGGCAATGTCCAGAGAGGGGTTATACACCTGTGGCACATGACCGTTAGCTGATAATACAAGCAAAGGGACTGACATAACGTTCACCTGGGTGAACGTTAGGGTGCTTGTCTGGGTAATGAGTTCTCAGCAATCATCTGTTGTTACCTCCCACTCCTGCAGGCCCCCAACATTTAACCCATGTTGAAATGAGACTGTAAACATACTAAGGGGTCCAACTTGCAGCTAACTTCCCCTCTTTACTCAGGCGAGGACATTTTCATCACATCTATGAACAGCCTGAGGTGGAATCATGCAGCTATCTAGAGACAGGATCTAGAGGGGCCAGGCCAGGGCTTAGAAGCAAATTCTGCTAAAATGAGATTCTCCTCATCTAACTCCACCGGCCTTATTTGGGAAAGCCAGGCCTCTGATGAAATCCAAAGAGAATTTATTTTGTGGAGCTATAGACACTGGGAGAAAGGCAAGATGCCATAACTTACCTTCTCTCTTTCTGCACTGTTTGTGACATAGAGACTCTTCTCTGAGTTGGGATCAGAGACAGTACGGGGGAGGGATGACTGACAGAAGCGGCCATTTGGCAGGAGTACCACAGAGGTGCAGAATCTAAGTGACTGCTACTATAGAGAACTTCTGTCCATTTTGGTGGAGTGAGAACAGATTCCCCTTAGGTCCCAAATGATAGTTACCCATGCTCAGTCATTGGCGTGATGGTTGCAGCAACGAGACCTTGAAGCTTCTTCTTTGGGGAGGCCATTGAGCTGCTGAAAAAAGTCTACAAAACATAAATGTAATTCCTCTCCTTCTTCAAGGAATGTCCATTAATGATAAAACTCCCAGGCAAAGTCCATTCCCAGTTTAGAATTGTGAAAAAGGCTTACAAGTACACAAAGACACAGAGCAAACAAAAAGAATGTAACATGTAGAGCTTAATTCTGTAGAGGAGGTGACCATTTTTAAAGACAGGAAAAGGGGGAGACAAGAAGGGAGCAGTGTTCGGGAAAGTACTATCAGAAAGGCCTCCCACTTTATTTCTACAGGTGATACAGGCAGTCTGAAACCTCAAAGAGCAGGGGTAAACAACAGCAGACCCAAGAAAGAAAATGAATCTAACTCAGGGAGGTCAAATATATAAAAAATTACTTAAATTGTAATATGGTCAGGACAAAAGGGACATCCCTTTCTTTTTCCATAGCTTCATTCTTTTAAGCAAGAATCTCACCTAAAACCAGCACTTACAGTTTTAAGGCTTCAGTGTGATCTAATTAACTATCTTCAGATTTCCCTAACTATCCTTTCCATATTCTAATTTTGACCAGTTTTGCTACCTCTAGTAAACCATGTATACTCTATCATGATTGTTTATTTACCTCTCTCCCACTAGACCAAGCTCCCCAGGACAGGGAATACATTTTATTTGCCTTTGCTTTTCCTGCACTGAAATACCTGCTGGACACCTTCTCTTCAATTAAAAAGGGATGAATATGTGGGTAACTGAGTGAGGTATTCAGACTGTAGCTAGATGATGACTTCTAGAACAGGGAGATCACTGCTCAGAGACTCAACCTGACCCCACTCATTTGGGGCAAAAGGATTCCTCACCATCTGACAGAGAGTACACCTGTCATGCCAGTGGAAAAAAGTCTAGAGGTTGTGGAAAACAGGCATGAGAGACAACAGAGTATCCTAGTTCATAGCCTGGATTCCACAGGCAGACTTCCGATTCAGCTCTCCAGCTTTGCCACTTACCATTTACGGAAGTGTTACTGTTTTTTGAGCTGTAGACATAAAAATTCAAAGCCACGAATGCAAAGTCTAACAACTGCAGAAGAAAATAAAAAATATAATCAGAGTGTATTTAGTGACAGACAAAAGATGCCTGGCTTAGAGCAAGCACAGTGATATCTATAGGTAACAGAGAATATGGGGTATATTACAGTTCTGAGGTCACTGGCATATTTAAAAACCCAATGCCCGCTACACTTAAATTTGACCTACATAATGTAATAATTACAAACTACCTCATTTTGTTCGTTCTTTTAACTGTTCATCTCAACTCCCTAAATGGGAATATAAACTTACGGAGTACATGTATCGTATCTTCTACTTTTTCTGTATCCCCCAAGAGTTCTGGCTCTGGTGAACCCTTGAAGCCAGAAAGAGGACAAAACAAGGACAAAGACATGAAAGGGCACAGTATGGCAAAACATACTGCTTTTGTAGAAAGCCAACTTGATACCTCCCCTGACAAACAGATATGTCCCTAGCAAAACTTGCTCCTGAAATTAAGCACCAATACTTCAAGTAGCTTTGCTCTGCACTGAAGGGCAGGCAATAAAGGGCAACCTTACCTGATATACGGGATTCTAGGATTTCTCTGACTTTTCCTAGTTTGAAGAGGAGACTAAAATCCTGTGGGAGGTTTTGAGAGATAAATGGGGGTCCATTGGGAAAACACAGGGCCAAGGCACAGACCCTGTCTGTCCCAGAGGAATGTCTGTACATTAACTGAGATGGATGCTATGCTTGCCACATATCTTCACCGGCCACTCCTGCAAGCATCTGAACTCAAGCTACCTGCCAACTTGTCCCCCAAGATTTCTTCCTTTGTTCCTTATAGTAGAGGGGTTGGAGCACTAGCTCTGGAGTCAGACGTCATGCGTCTGCATCCTGGCATCACCACTTAGCAACGGGGCGGCCCTGGAACTGTTATTCACCTTCTCTGTGGCTCTGTTTTCACTCCTGTAAATAATAGCAGTCATATTTCATAGGTTGTGGAGAGTAAAATGAATTAATTATCATAGAATGATTAACAAGTGTGCCAGACACATAGTAAGTACAACTGTGAAGTGTTGTCAGATAGCTATAGGACGTTAACAAGTATTATTATTTTTACCAGCACCTGCTTTCCTGTCATTTCATTTTTACTGGTATTGCTTCTCTGACCCTCAGTACTCTGGTCCATTCAGGGACTAAGTCATTTCAATGCTCTTATCTTCCTTCCCTGCAATCCTTCCCTCCCTGCTTACTGCCCCTCTCAGAACTTACCCTTTGTTACCTCTTATCTAGACCCATGGACACAACCTCAGGTCCAAGGGGCCCAAAGGGGCTCAAGAAGGCACAAATGATAAGACTCTCAACAGCTAGGTTCAGCACTAAAAGTCTCCTAATTCAAACCCTACCAGGCTGCTCACACTATACTTCTGTATTCTGAGCTTTTACCTGTATTTATTTCATACTTAGGGCAACTACATTGATATTCTTAGGACTGTCAGAAGCTTGGATGGGTAGTTTTATATATGCTGTTAATTGAAAGAAATACTATTAAGTGCATGTAAATGCAATCTGGTTAAAAAAAATTTCAAAAACATAGAGCCTGTAGGGGTGTGGGGTCAGAGTTGGGAATTATTGCTCTAATCCCCACTCTCCTCCTCAAATCCACATAGGCTGCCAGGTTAATCTCCTGGTAACACAGACATTTCTGGTCCTGCCTTTGCCCTGCTCAGAAAATGCAGTAACTTCCCCCTGGCTTCCGTAGGAGAAATACCAAACTCCCTGGTGCAGGTCTCTGTATAGATCTCTTCATTTGATCTCAACTGATTTCCTGGTGCTCGTCTCTACCATGTCTGGCCTGCTACCTCTCTCCTGAGCCTCTCCCATCTGGAATGACATTATCTCCCACTTCAGCCAACTTTAAAAATTCACTGAAAAACTAGAGAATATCCCCTGATCCCCCAAGAGGAAGATAATTTCTTACTCCTCAAAATTCCCTCAAACACTTGCTTTTCCTTAAAAATTTTACCTCAGTTATTAGGGTAGTTTTGGCTTTCTTCTACAGTGCAAGCCACCAGGGGGCAGGAACAGCTTCAAAAAAAATCTATCTGCAGAGCAATACACTAAATGAACAAAATTTGCTGACTTTGTGAACACTGAAACTCCAGCAAGAGATGAGGCAAAAAGATCACAACAACAGTAACAGATAATGGTTGCTATTTCGTAAAACTTGAATTTTAAATAAACTTGGTAATGTCTAGCTTTGGTATTCGTTATAGCTTGTATCAGAAGCAAATGGTTAGAACGTTCTCCACCCTAAGGCTTAATGTGAATTTGAAATGTTAACACTGAAACGCTGGGGAGGGGATATTACTCTTGAAATCCTGTACCTCTGTTCACTGACAACACTTAGTGCAAAGAATTCAAGTTGCCTAAGTCAATCCTCTTAAAAAGGACAAAGTTGAAAAAAAAATCTCTGGGGGAGAAGAAGGATGCAGCTCTGGGCATGGTGAATGACTTGAGAAATACGTAGAAAAAAAAGAGAAAATGG
Organism: Neomonachus schauinslandi; assembly: GCF_002201575.2. Lineage (NCBI taxonomy): Eukaryota > Metazoa > Chordata > Mammalia > Carnivora > Phocidae > Neomonachus > Neomonachus schauinslandi. The sequence goes on along the minus strand of NC_058408.1, from coordinate 43,074,713 downwards.
AGAAACTAAAGAAACAAACACAAAAACAAAACGCAGAAATATAACCAAGTTCCCATAAATAGAAGGGGTTGGATCAAATGCCATCGCTAAAGTCTGTTTCGCTCCACCGCTGCCTCGGGTCACTTTGAGGAAAGGAGCCTTAGAGAAAGCTATGCGGTCCTGAAAGCATCCGGGGAGTGGTTCCTCTGCCTGCGGCGGTGCGGACGCTCGCTCCAGGCGGAAGGGTATGGCGTTCACACTTCCTCTAGCCCCACGGTCCCCGCTTCTCTGCCCTCCCCTCTCCTCCCGGCCGTCCCCGGCCCCCTCCCCGCCCCGAGTCCCGTCCCCGCGACCCTCTGCCCCCATCCGCTGGTAGTCTCCGTCCGTCCGTCCACCTCGCGGAAGCCGCGCTCACCGGACGCGCCCGGGTCCGCCTAGCTCGCCGGGGCAGCCGCCGCCGCTCCCTGCACCGCCGCGCGCCGCCCCGCGCCCCCGCCGCGGCCTTTGCCGCCTCGGCGGCCGCGCGGCCCCACACCACGTGCCCCCCACTCCCGGGGCCCGGAGTGGCGGGGCCC
>NC_058408.1:42855896-43073759 GCF_002201575.2 Neomonachus schauinslandi | reverse complement strand
AAAAAAAAAAAAAAAAAAAACAGGAAAGCTGCCACTTTAGTAACGGCCCCACACCACGTGCCCCCCACTCCCGGGGCCCGGAGCGGCGGGGCCCGCGCCTGTGCCCGCGGCGCGCGGAGAGGCGCGCCCCCGCAGAGCCGCGCGCTCCGCGCCCCCGCGACGCTGCGCACGCGTGCAGTTTCCCCCATCTCGGCGTTACCTGGGCGGTGTGGGTGAGGCGCCGGGACTGCGAGCACCTGAGTTTTTGCACCTCGGGACCCGTCGCGCGTGCTGCGGTGCGCCTGGATTCCCCCGGGCAAGCCTCTCTCTTCCTCTTCGGCTCAGCGGGTCCTTCCGCTTGCTGACGCCTCCTGGGCTCTTTCGCCTTAACTTCTGTCCAGGGCCCTGCAGCAACAGGTATTTCGTGGTTGTGGGCTTTGAAATGTGTGCTCTTTCAGAAGCTTGCTGAGAACACCGCCTGCCATCTCAAAGGAGATGACGAATATTAAAAGCGGATTAGTTACTAAAGTGGCAGCTTTCCTGCGTATTCTGGAGAACAGTTGAGTTTTGAAAGGGAGAAATAATTTTAAACAAAGTATCTCTACTTGTAGGAATGTCAAGAGTTTATTTTCTAATATCATGTACTGTGCTAATAAATCAGAAACACAGCCATAAACAAGTCCTCAGCTCCCTCTTGTTGAGGTGAATTAACCTCAATGTTCCCTAAAAGGCAGTGGTCGATGCTTATTTCATTGAGAGAAAATAAATTTCCCAAGGGCTTTCTAGTTTGCACCGTGCTTTTAAATCCATTGTAGAAGTTCTTTCATTGCACACAGCTCCAGAAATTATTTCATTAATCAATTCATAGAACAATCCTTTGTGATGGGTACTATTTTTTAAGTTCACATTTTACGGTTGAGGAAGCATCATCCCATTCAGAGACGTAGAGAGTTTAAGTGACTTGCCAAAGGCTAGCGGGCTCTGGGTAGTTGAGCGGTGATCTGGATTCAAGTAGTCTGGAAGATGATACTTTTAATCACCACTCTATGTTATCCTACAAAAAAAGAAAGGGAAAATCCTAGGTTTGTCTTGTAATGTTGACAAGAATATTATATCCCAATGGGACAGTGTTAGTAATTTTTTTTCAAAGTCACACTTTAATATATGCAAAATTAAATATTTCAGTACCCAAAAGGTATAGGACATTAGGTTTAAGATTGTCAACCAATAAACCAATATGCTAAATGAATAAACTACTGTTTAAAGAAATATGGTAGTATAAAGCAATGCCTTCTAGTAATGTGCTAGGGTTTGTTAAGAAACATGCTAAAATGGAATTTGATGTGCAAGAAATATATTGGGGGAGGGACCCAGAGAAGGCAGGGAGAGCCTTGATTGTCATTCAGGGCTGACACCTGTGGAAGAAACTATGGAAAGAAGAGGGTGGGGAAGGAAGGGTCTCACTGGAATGGGGGAGGGGCACATCATAGCCTCACCGCTTAAGACACTCAGAGCTTCTCCAGTGAATTGTGGGGAAGACATTTATCTTTAAAAATATGTATGCCTGTGCAAAAATATGAAACACTGAGGGAGGGGAAGACCTTAAGCTGGGCAGAGGGGTGAGTGTGTGGGTATGCATGTATGTGTGTGTATGATGAAGCAGGACAGTGTTTCTGAAAAGTCTTCCTGGGGAGGTGACACCTGAGCTGTCTTAGACAAGGAGTAGGCCTTAGGAGAAAGAAGAGGCAACAAAAGGCTCACTGCTGGCCGGAAGTCCTCTTACACTTGTCTGCTAAGTGGCATGGACTCTGTGACCTGTCTTCTATTGTTATACAGTATCATTTAATCATCATTACTTCTCATGCTCTTATTTCTTGTCCTGCAACTCCACTGTGAGGTGCTCAAGGCAGGTGCCATGTCCTATTCTTTTGTTTTTCCTACAGTGCAGAGCGCAGTCCTGTCCACCTGCAGGCCAAGAGGGTGGGATTTGGAGACATTTACTCCTTTACTCCCTTCAACTCTCCTTTGTTTTAAAAAAATATATTGGGGTTCCACATCATATTGTGTTCACTACAATTCAAGTTTGAAAGTCAGTGACGTGGAGGACAGAGCTTGGGGGATACAGTGCACTGTAATTGATCAGACTGGTCACATGTTCCATCCTTGGAAAGGGCAGTGGACCCTATCACGGCCTCTGGAACTAATGTGGGAAAAGGGTGGTTCCCCAGAAGGGTTCCCCGCACCTTCTTGTAATGATGTTAAATGCTCTAGTATCAATTTCAGGGTGTGGGGGGTGTTCCCCACACTAAGAATGAAAAGTTCTCTGACACCAGCTGGGTGTCCTACAATTTAACTCAATTCTGGTACTATCTACTCAGAGATAGCATCAGATTCCACAGATTAAGGGTTCAGTCCTACAAGTCTGCTCTCCCCACCCCACCCCCACTTCAGACGCCACATCAGACCCGGGCTCTTACCTGTGCTTCTGACCCTTTGGCTATAAACCAGACCCCTTCTTTGATTAATTTGCTGCAGCAGCTCACAGAACTCAAAGAAACATTTTACTTACTAGATCACTGGCTTTTATTAAAGGATGTAACTTGGGAATAGCCGGGTGGAAGAAATGCCTAGGGCAAGGGATGGGGAAAGGGCTCATAGTTTCCCTGTTTTCTCTGAGTACGAGTGTACCACTCTCCTAAAATCTCCATGTTCACCAACTGGAAGCCCGCCGAAAGCCCTCCTTTTTGGGTTTTTATGGAGGCTTCATTACATAGGCACGATTGATTAAATCACTGGCCATTGGTGATTAATTCAACTTTGGAGAAGGTTGCGGGTAGAACTGAAAGTTTCAACCTTCTAATCACATGGTTGGTTCTCCTTGCACCCAGCCCCCATCATAAGTGCTTTCCCAAAGTCACCTTATTAACATAACAAAAGACATTTATTGCTCTCATCTCTTAGAAAATGCCAAGAGTTTTAGGAGCTCTGTTCGGGGAAATGGAAGAAAGCAAAATATACATTTTTTATTATATATTATCTACATTGTATTTTATATATATACAGTTGTCACCAGAAAAGAGGAAATGGATTGTAGACAGCCAGAACACTGCTATATTGAGGAACATTCATGAAGGAAGGAGAATGTAATTTGGATTTTGGAAGTGTTGCTATCCATTGTGGGCCTGAAAAAGTTCTGTCCATAGGTGAGCAAGAAGAGTTCTTTGCATTCCTTGTAAAGATATATAACCGACTCATAGGTATGAGAATTACTCCTGGGAATTCTGGTTGTGTGGGCATGTTGGTGGGGCTGATGGAAAAGCCAAAGTTTATTTTTTGCATCAAAGTCCAGAGATCTTCAGAGCAGGGAGCAGGCCATGACTAGAAGTGGGACACGATTGCTGGTCCCCAAGACAAAGACCCTTTCAGGGTTTTATTTCTGAGGCTGAATGCCAACTAGTAGAGGGACATCTCTTGAGAGAAGAAAAGTCCTGTGCAGAAACTGGGTTTCAGAGAATGCTTTGGGGTCACAGGAAAGGATAGTTTTGAGAGCAGTCATGCTCAACTGTCTCCTGGCCCGGCCCTTTGGTGAAGGCATATTGGTTCCAGCTCAAAGGAAAAAATGAACAGAAGATGCGCTTCCATATTTGGCATTCTTAACCCGGGATCTGTGACTCCAGATTTTTATTTTTAATAGCAATAATCTTAATCTTTTAATAATACTAACCTTTATGGAGATACTATTCAATACTATACGATTCACCTATTTTTAGCATATTTCAATATTCTCTGCTGTAATTTCACAGAGTTGCACAACCATTGCTGCAGTCAATTTTAGAGCAATTTCATGATCCCCAACAATCCATACAGTTAGCAGTCACTTCCCATTCTTTTCCTCCTCCTGGCCCCTGGCTCTAAGCAACTGTTAAGCTTTCTGTTTTTATAGATTTGCCTGTTCTGGACATTTCATATAAATGAAATCATACATCATGTAGTCCTTTGTATCTGGCTTCTTTCCCTTAGTGTAATGTTTTCAAAGTTCATCCATATTGCAGCAGGAATCAGTACTTTGTCCCTTTTTATGGCCAAATAATATTCCATTGTATGGGTATACCACATTTTATTAATTGGTTGAGGGACATCTGAGTTCTTTCTGTTTTTTGGCTATTATGGATAATGTTACTATTGTGATGGCAGATTTTAGACCACCTGGAATATTGTGGTATCTTTTTTCCAGTGGAGTTAGTTTATGGCATTTTGGCCTCTGTTTAGTTTTTCCGAAGCCCCAAGTCCTTATCACGATCAGGGCTCTCATCTGTGCCCAAGCTGCTCTTCTTCAGGCTGACTGCTACTCACTCATCCTTCAGATCTTGGCTCAAATGTAACCCTCCTGAGAAGTTAACTGGTGCAGACTCTCCTCATAGCACCCAGTGCTTTCCCTTCCATTGTTTAGTGCTCCCCATTAGTTGGTTAAGTTTCACTAGAACAGTTTCTGTTCTCTTCCTTGGGACACATATAGTGCCTGCTACATGGTAGGCACTCAATAAGTAGTTGAAATAGTACACAATGCAGAATGAATCTTGATAAGTGAGAGCAGTATCCTAGCTCTGTTGCCTGAACATAAACTTTTGAATTGATGGGAGGAGGGTACCTCCTTGTTGACTGGTGTTTATACAAGAGTCAGGCCCCCTGTGGCCAAGAGGGATGGTGTCAACACAGAGAATGAGAACTAGGGAGCACCGAGGACACAGGGGCCAGATAAAGAGGCCTGCAGTGCCTCTCTGAGAGCAAGAAGGAAGGAATTGCTGACTGCATTAAATCTGGGGGATGTGGGGTGCCTGGGTGGCTCAGTCATTAAGCGTCTGCCTTCTGCTCAGGTCATGATCCCAGGGTCCTGGGATCGAGTCCCACATCGGGCTCCCTCCTCGGGGGGAAGCCTGCTTCTCCCTCTCCCACTCCTGCTGCTTGTGTTCCTGCTCTCGCTATCTCTGTCTCTGTCAAATAAATAAATAAAATCTTAAAAAAAAAAAAAATCTGGGGGATGTTGCCTTGTTGACTTTGAGCCCCCTTTTCTGGATTGTATCTATGGTCTGACATGCCAGTGGGATCCCCACATTGATTTATCATCTCGTAATAATTGGAAAACACTTTGAAAATTTGGGCCTAGTTTAATGATTGGCAAGGGAGAATTATGAGGGTGCCATCGTTTGAAAACAGAAAAGGAAGTTAATATTAATTTTGCTTGGCAGGTCTTCTTTGACAATATTAAAATAATTACAGAGGCAAAACTTCCTTTTGAAGGATGTTCGGCTTGTATTAGGTATTGCCTATAGGCTGTTGGAAGGCCCACAAGTGAGTCTGTTTTGTTTTGTTTTGTTTTTAAGCAGACATGACTCCTAAATTGTTTATTAGGTAAGAATTTTACAAACATTATTTACATTAGTGGTAACGGTGGAGCTGGAGAGTATTACGTCTTCTCCGTGATGCATGGCGAGAACCACCAATAGTGTGGTGGAACTTGTGACCCTTTCCAAGGCCACGGCTCTTGCAGCCTGCAGATGTCAGCCCTTGCATCTCCCTGTGCTTGTGGACTGGTTTGGTGATCCACTGGGTGTCAGGATTTCTTCTGATAGCTTTATGGAATGGATCAATGAGGATAACCTCAGAGAATTTGTATGTGGAATCTTCACCAACCCAGGAAGAATTCAAGACTCTCAGCCCCACAGTGGCGTCCAGCTCACTCCTCTACAACAGACTGAAGGCTTCCGGCAAACTGAGCTGGTTAACACCATGATGGACAGGCTTGCCTTAGGTAGCACCCTTAGGAACTGGGCGTTTGCGGCCACCACGACGCACGCGAATCCGATATATGACATAACCTTGCTTGGCCTTGTACCCCAGCCTGCATACTTTATCGGGCCAGGTTAGGCGGGGGGCCCTGTGGAGCACAGAGAGCTGGCGGTACTCCCAGCAGCACACCCTGAGAAGCGCATTTCATCGGACTGCTTCCTCCATAGCTCCTGGAAGTACTTGTAAGCGCCCATCTTGGCCTACCTTTGAGCTGATGGCTGCCGCCGGACAGAAAGGAAAGAGCCTTTCTCCCAAGTGAGTCTGTTTTACTTGCGACAGCACTCTATAAGGTTCCCCAGGGATCTCAAAGAGAAATAAACATGTCTTCCAAGAACATGCCAAAGCTCAGAAGCTGGTCATATTATGAATTAGGTGAAAACTCACCACTAGGTGACAGTCTGTCAGCAGAAATTGCTTTCTTGTTTAATGACTTTCCCCAACTGAAAGTTTTTGGGAATATCAGTAAAAATAAAAATATTAGGTAATCTTTTTCTGACCCCATTTCCCTAGCCTCCTTTTCCCAAAAATCTATGGAGCGGACATCTTCAATTTTAAACATGCTTCTGTAATCTCTGTCTCAATATTAAAATAATGAAAAAATGATGTATGGAAAATCACACAGAAATCAGACATAGAAAATTCAGTCCCCCATAAACTAGTTCTTTGGGTTTTGAAGATAAATATGGCTATGAAAAGAGTACACTCAGTGGTCTTGACTTTCTGATATGTAGAGGATGCTTTAAAAAATCTAGTTCAAGTTTAGTTTATAAGTATTTTCTCCCTCATGAATATAACTCTGTGCTTCCTTTCAGCATTTGAGGTGAAGATGGAGCTCTTGGGAGAAATATATTTTAGCTCATTTATGAAGAACTTTCATTTTATGTCCTTTTTGAGTGAAGGGAAAACTCCCTGGAACATGTTCAGTGAGGTAAGCGCAACTTGAAATTTCCTTTGCTTCCACCCAAGGCTGCTTCAGTTCTGGGTAATAGCTGAACTCAAGCACTAACAGTCTGGGCTCAGGGAAGTCTGGGCCCCTCCTGTCAGCTGGTAGCAGGGGGCGGGAGCTCATATGGCTTCTGTGGGGGTTTGGGGGAAATTTTGTTGGTCCTGCCCCTCATACCCATTGCCCAAGCCATCCGGGCACTACTGTCTTGGACTAGCAGACTCAGCTTCCCATGTTATTCCTACTGCCCCCATCAACCAGGTTCTTCTGGGCCTCCCCCAAAGTTCACATAAGTTATTCTAAAGTTTGTTATTCCTGTGCTCTGTTCCTCAGGTTAGGTATCTTAGTTACAGCTAAATTATGTCAACTCTGAAAGAAATGCCTACAATCTATATTTGGCCGTACATTTAAAGGTGGGCCAACTAGGTTAAAAAAAGAAAGAAAGAAAGAAAAGCAAAGTACAGAACAGTATTTATTCAATTCTTCCATTTGTATTAAAAGAAAAAAAAAAAAGGTGTGTGTTGAGAGGTACCTGTATCTGTAGGTATGTTATCTGGGAGGATAACAGTGATATTCAAATATTTAACAACTGGGTCAGTGCTGGGAAGAGGGATGGCTGCTGGCTTTAGATCTGAAAGCATGCTGCAGATCCTCAAGTATCTAAGCTGTAACTCTTTAATGGTTGATTGAAATTCTGGGGGGGCAGCACTCAGGGGGCTTTAAGCAGCAGCTATTTACCAATCTAGAGAATCTGTCAACAGTTAAACAACTTGCGCTTATTCTCAGCCATTTCTCCTGGGAGGGGAGGGGATCAAGGTTCAGAGAGACTTCTTTTTTTTTTTTTTTTTTAAAGGTTTTATTTATTTATTTGACAGAGAGAGACAGTGAGAGAGGGAACACAAGCAGGGGGAGTGGGAGAGGGAGAAGCAGGCTTCCCGCCGAGCAGGGAGCCCGATGCGGGGCTCGATCCCAGGACCCTGGGATCATGACCTGAGCCTAAGGCAGCCGCTTAACGACTGAGCCACCCAGGCGCCCCCGGAGAGACTTCTTTTTCAGTGTGCCCTTTAGTACTGTTTACAATGTTTGGTGGTTGTTCTCATTGTTTGAATTCTATTCAATCATGGACTCGGAGATCGAATTTAATTTTGTTTGGCTCAGGGGATAAGTCTTATTTTTAGAATGTGGATCTGGACATTTCTGTCTAGTCATCCGACTCCAGTCTGCCTACAGACTCGGGGCTGCTCTCTTTAGTGCCATCTTGCAGGAAGCTCCCCCACCCAGAGCTTTGCTTACACCCCTCTGCTCCCCTGGCTGACCCCCTTATACCAGCACTCAGTCCCCACCCCCAGTCCTCAGCGTTGCTGTCTGAATCTTCTTTTGTTACTTATCCCGCACCTCTTGTCTCTCCACCTTACCAGACGTCAGTTCCATTACTAACTAGCATAGACATTGCTCTGCTTATTCTCAGGACCAGAAAATAAGTGCTTTTTTTTGTATCCACACAACTCTTGTGTATGGAGAACCTGCGCTTCCCTGCCTTTTACCTGAGCATCAGCCTGCATGGTCATGGTAACCATGGTAATAACTCACATTGCATTGGTTTGTGCCTCTGCCTGTCTCGTGCAGAACCACCCCTGCCTCCACGTTTCCCCCCGAGGTTGGTCTGAGGGGCAGGGTGATACTTGAAGTGGGCCCCCTTCCATCCTTTGCTGTTCTGCTTTGAGCTCCTTGTTGGTGTCCCCTGCTGTGAAGCCACTGGGGGGCAGTGTCTCCTCTCAGCCACAGCCACTCGGCCAAGGTTGCTCTCTCCTGGTGCCTAAAGGTGTGGAGAGAAGCCCTTTCTCTTCTGCCTTGCCACATTCTGTCACCCAGGCCCCAGAGCAGCATGACGTGTATTCAGTGTCTCACTGAGCCCCCTCCCTCCCCGTCTGAAGGATCTGCCTGCACAGGGCTCAGGTATGAGCCTACGGAGCCAAGGCAGGGAACCAAAGGTGGAGACAAGGCCTTTTTTTCCTTTCCACCCCAAGGCTTCCCTTCCTGTCCTCCTTTCTTCCACCCAAGGCTGCCACAAAACCGTCTTTAAGCAGTGGCTTCCTTGAGTCTAATCAACTCCTAACCAGGTCAACTGTTCCCTTAGATTTATCAAACAAAGTTGATCCTTTGTGGTGGGCTGGCCGCACACGTTCTTTGCACACTTATCTCACTGCATGGTAATTATCTGTTGGCAAGTCTGTTTCCCCGGTTGACTGCTGGCTTCTCAAGTATGAGCTCCTATCTGTGTGGTATTCGTCTTTGTATGGCCAGCACCCCATTCCTGCCTGTCACATGGCAGACCTTGGTAAATATCCCTTGAAGAATAATCAAACACTCATTTTGCAAAGATATGCAAAAGAAAACCTCTCGTCTTTACCAGAGGGACATCCAGGCAACACACACACAGGGAGGGGAGCTGTTCTTTTTTTTTTTTTTTAAGATTTTATTTATTTATTTATTTGAGAGAGAGAGAAACAGCATGAGAGGGGAGAGGGTCAGAGGGAGAAGCAGGCTCCCCGCTGAGCCGGGAGCCCGATGATGTGGGGCTCCATCCCAGGACTCTGGGATCGTGACCTGAGCTGAAGGCAGTCTCTTAACCAACTGAGCTACCCAGGTGCCCGGGAGGGGAGCTGTTCTTAAAGGGACATCCCCTACCCTACAAAATATCCATCTAAGGCTCTCTGGGCTCCTTGGGTCCTTAGGGGAGAGCGGCACTTCTGGGAGAGGCTTGCATTGGTCTTGTTTTGAGAGAGTAGCATGTTGAACAACTGTTTGACTGGTTACATCGTATTGTGCACCTGCCAATTGAAAAAACAAGGACAAAAACATGACAGGGTACAGTATGGCAAAACATTGATCAGAAAGGGGAAAGGCAGATGACATACAGGGACAGAACATTTTATTTGCATCATCCCAAATTCAGAGAAATGTGGTTAACTCAGTGCTCCAGTCACCTAAATGTTCACAGCGGAGGTAAAAGTGACAGACTGAGGCATGGATCTGCTAATGCTGGATATTGGGTGTTTCCTCTCTTATTATTTACTAGAAGTAAGTCTGATGTCATGTGATAGACCACTAAGTGTAAACGACTCTTCGACCAAGAAAAATAAAGAAATTGTGTAACTACCTGACTTTATTCTCTGAGAAGCAAACCCATGAATCACAGGCAGGGCAGACACTCTTCAACTAGCGTGTGAGACTAACAGAGGTACTAATTATGTTTATTGTAATAATAACAATATTAAACACTTAACTCAAGGAATGGCATTTGTAGAAATTAGAAAAAATAAGAATATTCCAACGGGCTTTTGGATACTCAGTGACAGTATCACAGATAATCACAGTCATTGGAATCATTTTCAGAGATGAGGAACAAGGGTTTAATTTTAGGGAGAGGTGTTAAACAATGTATGGATGGTCACACAGGTGGTAAGTCTCATTCTAAAGCATGACCTCTTTCTCTGCAGAGCAGTGCCTCCCTCATTGGAGAATGTGAGAGTGAAAAACATGTGATTCTCATGGGTATTGTATGGTTAGATGTTTTGGTTTCCCTGTTCTGTGTACCTAGAAAAACTTGGAAACTAAATGACTTGCTAGCTGACAGAGCAGGTGGTACTGAAGGGGAGTGGCGGGAATGACCACAGCACGGAGCCTCTTGCCACTCAGCGCCTTCCCTGTCTCCGTTCGCCATAGCTCCACCTACTTAGAGCCCATCACAAAGTCAATGTACCCCCCTCCCAACTCACCCACCAACAGTGAAGCCCTCAGCATTTGTCGAAAGCCCACTTTGTTGTTCCTAGGGCAGGGTTTGGAATGCCAGAGCAGCACCAGACAGGGCCCCTTGCCACCCTGGTGCTTGTAATCTAGGTGGAGAGACAAGGCAAAAATTCGTGACACAATTACAGAATCTGACAGAATGTAATAAAGTGCTAAATTGTGTGGTACAGACAATTAGAGAACAAGACAGTATATAATAAAGTGCTAATTGTGTGGTACAGACAATAAGTATAATAGGAGTTCAGTGAAGGGATGGATGAGTGTGGGCTGTAGTCTTCAGGGAAGACTTCTCATCATGTCAGGGCTGCCGTGTTTATCCGGTGCATGATGGGAAACTGAATACGAAATAGAGGATGGATGAACAGCAGAATAACTGTACTGTACTTTGGTATCTCTTCTCAGTCTAGATGAGGGCAGAAAGGGAAAGAGAAAGAGTTCTTTGAGAGGTCGCATTCACCATTTAAAACAAAAATCAAATAGAGAAATACTTATTTTCTCTATTAATTGTGTTACAGAAAATTTCCACAGAAACTTAAAATCATATTTTAAATTGAATAATGTTCTACATTGGACTAGGGAGCGTTCTGTGTTTACAGAAATCATGTTGTAAATTCTTTTCATTAATGAAGAGTACTTTTGCATGACAGATAATCACTTACTAGTTTATGCAAGACTCCTTGAAGCAGGTAAATAGATACTCTTGTATACTAGTGGCAGGACTGATAAACCTTTTGCAAGGTAACTTGGCAGTGGGTACCTCAGACCTTGAAGATGTGCCTGTTCTTCAGTCTACCAGGTTTACTTTGGGGATTTATCCTAACGATGTAATCATGGCTGACTGCAAGAGTAACTCTTCAACAAGGATCGTTATCACAGAGTTGAGAGAAACTGGGGACAATCTAAATGCTCCCAAATAGAGGAATAATGAAATAAATGAACATATTTGTAAAAATGGAATGTGTAGTCACTACATTGTTACCATGCAAAACCACTGAATGTGGTGGGAAATGTTCACAATATATAGATAAGCGAAAAAAGAATATTCTACAGCTCCTAGAGTATGATTCCATTTTTGTGAAACATCTGTTTTATGCAGAGAAACATATCTCAATGGTGAAGATATATGTTACTTCCACTTCTTTATGCTTTTGTGAAATTTCCAAATGTTTTCCAGGCTACATGGTTTACTCTGAAATAAAACATGTATTAAAAATCCTATGGGGGGCGCCTGGGTGGCTCAGTTGGTTGAGCGACTGCCTTCGGCTCAGGTCATGATCCTGGAGTCCCGGGATCGAGTCCCGCATCGGGCTCCCTGCTCAGCGGGGAGCCTGCTTCTCCCTCTGACCCTCCCCCCTCTCATGTGCTCTCTCTCTCTCTCTCATTCTCTCTGTCTCAAATAAATAAATAAAATCTTAAAAAAAAAAAATCCTATGGTTCTCTGATTTGTTTTGGAAGTTTGGAGGGTCCTAATTTGGACTGTCATCAACCAGTGAGTTTCCTTAAAGTGGAGTAGACCTGTCCTGGGAGGATTCCTACAGACCTAGGAGGTGGAGGTAGAGGTAGAAATGGAGGTGAAGGTAGGTTAGAGTGGCAGATCCCATGCAGCAAAGAAGTTCTGGGCCAAGAGACAAGCTTCAGAAGCATTAGTCCATTTTTCTATTTTATAAATAACTCCTTGTGTACATTATTTTCATGAACTCACATCAAGCTAGGAGATAATGAAAGGTATGCATACTCTTTAAGGCTTATACAACATGAATTTTTAGCAGCAGAGCCTGTCAGGGGGGGCAGAAAAAGCCCAGGGGATGGATCAATTTTCAGGACTTACGGAATATTAAAAAAAAAAAAAAAAAAGTATAGATGTACCAAAACAGTTTCAAAAGTTGTTGTGTTCTAAAAATGCTTATCTTGAGGAAATCAGTACTTTAACCCAGAGAATACGAAACCAGGAAGTTAAATTTCATTTTGAGAGTATGTTAAAAGCCTGGATTTGAGATCTTTGGTGAATATTTGGGTCCAGGCTAAATTAGGCCCTGCCTGGAAACCATGTGGGGGGTGTGGAATTATTGAAAAACATCGGAAAATATCCGGGAAGGATTTTGGAATTTTTGGTCCAGGGGATTTTCCGTGTCTAAAGTGAAGACAAAATACTGTTCTTCAATTCTGAGAACTTTATTTAGAACTGTGTTGAAAGGGGCCTTTCTTTGAAAGATTTCAATACAAAAGCACTGTATTTTCTCATCCGATGACTTGGTGTCTTCCATTTTCTAGATTTTGACTAATTTAAGGTCTTAAAATATAAATGTTTCCACCCCTTTTAGTGAATAATTTTCTATTTTTACCTTCCCATCTAGCTTTTCATCTCGTAGTTGGCCCAGTGAAAATAAAGTGCAGTAAAGTCAGAATTTTACTGCCTTTCCTATGCTTCCCAAATAGAGGGGAAATCCTTGGAGGCCCAGGTTCTTGGGAAGCCAAACCTTAGCTAAAACTGGGACATGTTTGCTTCTCTTGAAGAATCCATCCTGTAGGAAAACTGCCTTTTGCCAAAATGAGCAGCATCCCCAGAGTACAAGTTGTAAGGACTTGTTTCTGCACATTCCCTCATCTTTCAATTAATTTGGGTGAATTAACCCCTCTGTGCTCCAGGCTTTCCATTGGATGGCATAGTATAGTGCTCAACTGAAATATTTGTGACAAATAGCAGCCTGAGCTGACATGGACAAGCCTTCCCTCCCTCGACTGCCACATAGAAAGCCTAGATAAAATGTGGCGGAAATGTCAAATATTTATATATAACCAGTCTTGAAAAAAGTAAGGATAATTGTCTTATTTTTAGTATGAAAAAGGAACTCAGAGCCAGTGTGATAACTGTAGCTAACGTGGCTGGTGCTACATGTAGGTCCTAGAATCTGGAGGCTCAGATATTGAGGCCATGTAGGGACAGGATATGTGGCCCCAAGGCCAAGTTTAGGCAGGGCACTGTGACTAGGATTATCAGATTTAGCATTTAAAAGTACAGGATGCAGGGGTGCCTGGATGGCTCAGTTGGTTAAGCGTCAGACTCTTGATTTTGACTCAGGTCATGATCTCAGTGTTTTGAGATCAAGCCCTCCTTGCTTAAGATTCTCTCTGTCCCCCCACCCACCCACCCCCACATGCACGCTCTCGCTAAAAAAATAAATAAAAGTACAGATAAACAATGAACACTTTAAATATATATATAAGGATGTTCCAAAAGTTGAATGGGACATACCTATACTAAAAAATGTTTATCTGACATTCAAATTTAGCCAGGTGTTCCGTATTTCATCTGATAACTCCATGACAGAGTTCTCTCAATAAACCCTGGGGGCTGGGTGGGGAGGGGGTGGTGCCTCATCCATGAAGGGATTGTGTTAACTACTTGACTGTAACTACCTTGGGGAAACATTCACAACTGTTGTGGGGAAGCAGAAAGGAAGCTTTAATTGATCTGGGGCTGTTGGTGGGAAAATGTAAGTGTCCCCCAGGCCTTACCATGAGTTAATGTAGGATTCAAATTTATATAACCTATGGGATATAGAAATTTCAGCCTGAGGAGTTACCATAAAAACTGGTCCAGGACCTTTGAAACCTCAGAATTTCACCAGAGACAAACAAACTGCTGTGTTAGGGGTATTTCTACAACTTATCACACAGGTATCCATTGGGATAACTGGTCCTGCTGAAGATGAAGTGTTAATAAAAAATTACAAACCAAATGAGGAAATGAATCACCCTGTTGGGGAACCTGGAAATAGGAAAGTTAGTTACCCCAAAACTGAGCTAACTTAAAAAAATCTGAAAGAGGTTATGATATAGGTGTCTTTTGAATGTCAAAGACATAAAGGAATAGAATGAAAGAATAGCTTATTACGAAAAAAGAGGAGGTTTATTTGAAAAAGAATCAAATATAAAGTATAGAAATTAAAAATGTATTTGCTGACATTAGAAATTCGAAGGGACCCATTAAATGCCACATTAGACTTCTGAAGTGAACAAGTGAACTCTAAGAAAGAACCAAGACTACATTCACCTAGAATGTAGCACGGAAAAATAATGAGGTAGAAAAATATGAACATGAATAAGAGAAATGGAGGTGAGAATGAGGTCACGTGTGCATATGCGTGCGCACATACACATCCACATACACACACATTAAGGAAGGCATAAGGAAAGGGGAGAGTAGAGAGAACAGAGATATAATTGCTACGATATAATAGAAGTTGCTTAAAAAAAAAAGACCCTAGAATATAAAGGCCTAAAGAAGATAGAAATTTATTTCCCATGTAACAGTCTAGAGGCCAAGGGCTAGTAAGCAGCTCTGTTATTTTAATCTGTGGCTTCTATTTCAGGATCCCACATGGTTTCTTTAGCTCTGGTGTTTGGGTCTACATCCTAAGCAGGGGTGGTGGTGGTGGGGAGGGGGGTTTGCAAGGAAGGGAAAAGGGTCATGGCTGCCTGTGTCTTTTAAAAGCACTATCTAGAAGATACACATAGCACTTCTATCACAGACCCATTAGGGAGGCAGGGAGAGGTTCTATCTATGTTCCCAGAAAAAAAAAAAGTGATAGTTCTCCCAAAGGAAATAGAGAACAGTGGCTATGAGAGGACAGCTAGCAGTTTACTCTGCAGAGAGGTTAAGACAATGCTAGAAGAGGTCATGATGGGGAGTTTTCCAGAATTGATGAAAGATAAGGGTCCTAAGAATGAAAAGCATGTCCCAAGCAAGATAACTTAGAACAAACCTCACAGTGGACTGATACTGCAGACTATTAAAGAAAAATAAAATAGTAAAACAACTAGAAAACATAGATTAATCACAAATGTAGGCCAAGTAGATCGATAGTAAAGTTTTTATCAGCCTCAACAGACACTAGAAAACAATGAAATAGTATCTTCAAAGTGTTGAAAAATGTTCAACCTAGGAATCTATATCCAACTGAACTGTCATTCAAGAATGAGGAAAAAATAAAGTAATTTTCTGATAAATAATTTATTTTATTTTTTATTTTTATTTTATTTATTTATTTTTTAAAGATTTTATTTATTTGAGACAGAGAGAATGAGAGACAGAGAGCATGAGAGGGAGGAGGGTCAGAGGGAGAAGCAGACTCCCTGCCGAGCAGGGAGCCCGATGCGGGACTCGATCCCGGGACTCCAGGATCATGACCTGAGCCGAAGGCAGTCGCTTAACCAACTGAGCCACCCAGGCGCCCTTTTTTTTTTTTTTTTTAAAGATTTTATTTATTTATTTGACAGAGAGACAGCGAGAGAGGGAACACAAGAGAGGGAGTGGGAGAGGGAGAAGCAGGCTTCCCGCTGATCAGGGAGCCCGATGCGGGGCTCGATCCCAAGACCCTGGGATCATGACCTGAGCTGAAGGCAGACGCTTAACCAACTGAGCCACCCAGGCGTCCCTCTGATAAATAATTTAAGAATAGACTCTTGCTGAAAGAGCTACGAAGGAATATAATTTGGTAAGATGGACATTGAATACACAAGGAAAGTGTGGGATGCAAGAAACAATCGGTCACCTCCTCCCTGTATAATATTCTTAAACTCAATTACGGTAAAAAACTCATCTCAAAATATATAAAGCAAAAATGTGGCAGGATTATGAGGATGAGAGATACCATGGAAAGCACATCAGGTCAGAAGATTTGGGTTGTGGCCTCTGCTATGACGCTTTATTTTTCAGAACTTCAGGTGAGACTATAGATTTCTATCGTTTATTCTAAATTAAAAAAATAGCAACAACTCAATTCTGATTCATTAGTTTTATGGTATTGTGGTATAATCTTTCTGATTTAATGGTGGGCTTTGGGTTATGATAGTCCTGGTTCAAATCCTTGCTCTCTCATTGACTAACTTTGTGATCGTAAGCAGTTTAACCTCCTAAAGCTCAATTTCCATACCTGAGAAATAGGAAAAATAATTGTATTAGTGTTCCTGTATTAGAGTTCTTTAAGCAACAGAGGATGACTCTTGCTGAATAAATGGAAAAGCATTTTATTTAAAAAATATCAGGTGGGGGGCACCTGGGTGGCTCAGTCATTTAGCGTCTGCCTTCGGCTCAGGTCAAGATCCCAGGGTCCTGGGATCGAGCCCCGCATCGGGCTCTCTGCTCGGCACGAGGCCTGCTTGTCCCTCTCCCACTTCGCCTGCTTGTGTTACCTCTCTCGCTGTCTCTGTCTGTCAAATAAATAAATAAAATCTTTAAAAAAATATCAGGTGGGTCACAGAACTGTTGAGTGCACTGGAAAACTGGCTTGAGGCTAAGTCTTGGTGTACAATACCCTAAACCAAGCCACAGATCTGATAGGAAACTCTTGCTGCTCCATAGCTTCTGCTTCTACATCAGAAAGATACTACTGTAATTCCTGGGAAACAGTCACCACAAAAAACCAGACACCTCTGCCTCCCCCTCACCAGTGAAGATGCAAAAATGGAAGGTCCATGTAGAGCCTCTTTCCTTTTGTTGCTTACCTCTGAATCAGTAGCTTATGATGGGGTCCCTGATGGGCAGTAACTAATCCATGTGCCTGAATTAGGCTAAGATTGCAGATTGCATTCTGACTCCTATGTTGGAGTGGTGATGACTCATGATTTGAATATTTCCCCAAATATAGGAGGAAGACTCAAAAAAGATAATAAGCTGCCATGAATAGGATAGATGCCCATAATAGTAGTGGTAATAATAATAATAATATCTACTGTCCAGAATCTGAACTCTCTTCTGTTTAGGGAAGCCACCATTTTGAGAGTCTTGCTAGGTGGAGGATCTTCATCCTACGACAGACGCCGAAAGAAGACCAGATGCTGGTTCGCTTGAAATCTTGACATGAGACTTAGTATGTGGACATGAGACAAGCTCTTGTCCTAAGCTGTCCAGTAAGAGTGACAGAAAGAAGTAGGGGCAGTTTGGTCGTCATTCTAATGGCTGTGGTGTTGATGGCTATGATGTTCAGCTTCTGATGGTCAGTAGCAGTGAAGACAATAGGGTGCAGAGTCCACAGCTCTTACTATCATGATGAAATCTTGATAATGGGTGCACCTTACTTTAGAGGGTGTGTGTAAGCATTAATCAGGATGTGCTCTGAAAAAGGCCTCTGAGAACCATCAAGCACTTAATCTGTGCTTCTTCTGTCACAATTGCCAGCCTTAGGAACATAGCATAATGTTTAAAGTTCCAGAAGAAAAGGAACAGTCCATTTAAACGTTAAGAGAATAGATAAAACATGTAGGAGGAAACAAAGACTGTTCTTTCACTTGACCATTATTATTCATTGATCATTACAGGATTATAATTGCAACACTACATTCGCTCACTGGGACAAATGACAGATCTCCTATTTTGATAAGTGGGTTATTCCATCATTATATTAGTGTGCAGTTGAGATGTTTGAATTTCAGCTGTAATATGTGTTTTGAGTATATTCATTTGTGGCTCCAGATAAGGCTGATTCAAAATTCTCTGGCATATTATGGTTACTCTTGGTTTTAAAAAAAACTTGACACCTCATTGTCAGAACCCTGTGTGGAAGGAATGTACAATTAATTTACCAAGGTTTTCACTTTATTTTTGTGTTTCTATCTGCATAGTGATGTATCTCTGTAATGTTTCCCATCCAATGTTTGTGTGTGTGGTTGCAGTCATCTTTTTGTGGCATCTGGAGTAGAAAGTGATGGCTGGAGGACTCTTGAGGCCTTTTGGGCTCAGTGAGTGGTGTGTTGGCAAGCCACTTTTGGAGCGGAAAAAAACCCCTCTAATTTACAGCATTTGTCAGTTGCCAGGGTGAAATACGCCCACCATGGCTAATTTCAAGCTACCAATGTGATGTCACAAAACATGGGGTTGGGAGGACATGTGCAAAATCAGTTCTAGCTAGCTGGAGGCACGCCACTATTTGCATTGTAAATGTTTGCTCTTAAGGTAAGAAAACTCCACGTAGGCCATAAATCACACTGTTTAGTTTCATATATCTCAAAGCTATACTGGCCAAAACCCCAAAAAACAATAAAGCAAAGGCAGATTCCTAATAAAAAGTTTTATTCCAAGGAAACTTTGAAACGTTGTGTCCCTCTAAACTTCTTTAAAACTTGCTAATTTAAATGAACAGGAGGCAGAGACCTCTCTTCCTTCCCTAGAGTGAAGATGGAGAGGTCTCTGTTCAGGTGGGAGCCCCTCCTGGGAGTCGGTGTATGAAGGAGCCTTTTCCCGCTGTATTGAATCGTGTCTTAAACATTTATATGGTGCTTTAAAGTTTTCTTCGTTTGAGTCTCCATTTTGAAGAGGGGAAAGCTTACCAAATGGAAGGATTAAGACTTGATTGTTTTTATTCCAAATCTAGTGCTTTCCCTGCCTTCCCGAGGCAGCCAGAACTTTCCTTGGTTACTCTCTCTCAGTCCAGCGCAGACAGGATGTTTTCTTCCCTCTGCCAGGAAGCAGCTTCTTTCATCAGTCCCTTTTTCCCACTCTCACAAGAGGAAGTTCCCTTGGCCTGCGATGGACTTGCTATTTTCAGCATCTCCTCGGATCACATTCCTGCCAAAGCCTTTCCTCCACTGGCAGATAGGCTGTGACTAAGCACTCCTGCATCACCGCTCAGAACTGTGACCTGTCCCGTGTCCCAGCAGCGCTGGAGGAATGCAGGGCCTAAGAGCAGCTGGGGGAAATGTTAAAGCTCATCGCGAGACATGCCCTGTGCTGGGCCAAGTCCCTCTGCTGTCTCCGTGATCACATCGGTCCACTCTGTTAATGGTGCTAATGATGAATTGTTATGATGCCAATGATTAGCATACAAACCCTGAGGCAGCTCAGAACCTTACCTCGTTTGGCTTTTAGAAGCACGCCCAGCCACAGCGATCACTCAGCAGTTTCATGCAAGGATGGAAACATACTGACTGCATGAGAAACTCAAAAAGCTCGGGTAACATTTAATTAATGCATTCATATGTTAACCTTGTATTTACCGCGCATCTCTCATGTTCAGGGCTCTGTTGGAAGGCCTGGAGACTCTCAAGGTAACGTGTTGGTGTTTGCATTCCTCCTATTTGTGCATAGTGGCAAGGCAGACATACACACACTGATGGTTGTAATTGAATGTGATACATACTACAGTAGAGACTAGGGCAAGCGTGGAGGAGGAAATGTGTAACTCTGCCCAGGAGGGAATGAAAGAACCTTCCCAAGGGTTTAAAGCTGGAGCTAGGATTTGAAGGATAAGAATGACATCAATTGTGTAGTGCTTACTATGTTCCATGAACTGTCCCATTCTAAGCATTTTCCATATATTTACCTATTTAATTATCCAAAAACCCTATAAGGTTAGGTTCAGTTATCATCCCCATAGGAACCTGACTCACAGAGAAGTTAAATAACTTGCCCAAGGTCACCTAGCTGGGGAAACAGAGATGGGATTTGAACCATGCTGTTAACCTCTGTGCTATATTTCTGTGATTTGCTAGGATTGGGGGGGTGGTTGGGATAGCATGAGCTGGGGCGTGGAGGACATTCTAGGCTGAGGAAACAGCATGGGCAAAGGCCCAAAGATGTGTGAAAACATGATATGTTTGTGATTCTTGCTTTGAATTGTGGTGGGAAGGCAACACAGAGCCATTCAACATACATGCATCATTTTTCTTTCATTGCAGAAGCTTTCCTAGAGAATATTTGGAAAGGAATTTATCAACACCGTTTCTTAAAATTTGAGCGTTTTAAAATGCCTACTGTCCAACTGTTTGCTCTGCTGAGTTATTGGGTGAGGGTTGTTTTTTTTTTTTTAAAGATTTTATTTATTTATTTGAGACAGAGAGAATGAGAGACAGAGAGCATGAGAGGGAGGAGGGTCAGAGGGAGAAGCAGACTCCCCGCCGAGCAGGGAGCCCGATGCGGGACTCGATCCAGGGACTCCAGGATCATGACCTGAGCTGAAGGCAGCCGCCCAACCGACTGAGCCACCCAGGCGCCCCGAGGGTTGTTTTAAATACATCCCCAGAAGGATACACATTTCTTGATTTCCCATTATTCCTGAAATTGATTTATTCTAATGCTGAGTCCAAAATTGCGATTCCCACAGAAGACAGTTAGCATTTCTGGAAGAAAATACACGACAAAGTATATTCTTGGTCGTGGCCAAAGTTCTTGCCAATGTCAGCGATTGATCACCAAGTGAGACGGTATACTCCATACAGTACTTTACCACCTCCTCAGGACGTGTGATGTGTGCCCCAGAGGTATGTACTTTAGTAGCAAAAACGAAGTGTGTGGCCATATTTGGCCCAGAGCAGCACCTAAGTGGAGGATCACCTGGCCAATTCCATATTTCTTTGGGAATTTTCTGCTCTCAATACGCTGAGATAGGTCATTCATTTATTCATTCAGCGTCTTTAAATGCCTACTGTAATACAAGCTGGTAATAACAATTACCACTAATAGAGCTTACCACGTGACAGGCACTGTGCTAAGCACCTTAAAATGATCGCGTTTCATCTTCCCAATAACCCTGTGGAGTAAGAATATTATTATCCCCAGATGAGAAAATGGAAGGATTAGGAAACTTGCTCCATGTGACATGGCTTGTTGAGCCGGCAGAGCTTTTCTTCACAGATCGTCTTAGTCCAGCCTCTGCTGTGCTGTGTCATCTCCTTATGTCCGAGGTTCTATACCAGGCATGGTTAGGGATGCAAGCAACAAACTGTAAACAAGTCAGAATGAGACAGGCATAGAACACTGGTTCCCAGTCTTTTTCCCACCAAAATGTATGCCACCTGATAGGCATGCACGAGATACATTCTCTGGGACAACACCAGCATTGTGCATGACTCCATTTCTTTCCCCTCTCACCCCACCCTCCTGCCCCAGGAAAGCATATTGGAATGCACATGAGTAGGAGTGACACTGTTATAGTAATGACATTGAATCAGAGCTAATTTATGAAGATGATAAATCCTTTGCATATTTTCATACAGGAAGCTAGTGGATATAAATCTCAGGGCACAAATGGAAGTATCCAAGAAATAGGACATTTCCTTTGTTTCTGTAAATCAACTTAATTTTGGCTCTGGACATTCAGCCCCTTGGACTGACAGGAAATTTAGCCTTTGTCATTTTGAGCTCACCTCTCTTACTTCCCATGAGGTTGTGTCAAGATTCTGTTGTCTTGTGCAGGGCCAACATTGTGTAGAACAATTATCTCTACTGGTTCCATGGAGATGGCTGCCACTTTTGGTCCCCAGGATCCCTTTGGCACTTGGGGCTGAAACCCATGAGGAATCTGGGAGCCCTGAGTGAGAACCCAATCTCCCAGCTTCCCCAAGGTGGCACAGGGCCTTTTCCTCTGAGATCCCTTTGACCTGTCTCTCTTCCTAACACAGACCAGTTCTTTTTGTCAGAGGGAAATCCTTCCCCATTTTTCCTCTGATGCCCTTTTTCTCTGATCAAATTCTGATTCTCCTCTATGGGTTTTTGCTCTTTGGAAGGGGGGAAAAAAAAGCAAGCCAGGAAGTGAAGTATTCTTTCTGTTTATTCTTGCTGCTAACCTCCTGTGAGGCATGTAGGCTAGAATCTGCTTGAGTCAGAAGGGGAAAATAGTAATAAAAGTAATAGGATCTGGTCATTAGAGTAGAATTTACATGGAAGCAAATATCCTTCATTTCTTTTTATTTTTTCCTCTTTCCTTTCTTCTTTACAAAATGCAAATAACTTTGTTTTCAATGATAAAAGATGCCATTGAGCAAATTAACACTAAACTACAGCGTGGTATGTATTTTTTCAGACCTCTTTTTACTACCCATATAAGCATATAACGTTTAACAGTATTTAGGAGATATTTGAGTTCTTGCTGTACCTTGTAAGGCTGTATGAAGAGGTTGCATTTCATTCGAAATGTCTACCCATTGGGGAATCTGCAGGGCAGTCACTGAATCTTTTTTTTTTACATTTTAAAGATGGTACCATCTATCCCATGGAAGGTGGATTTGCAAGACAATATGCTATTATAGAGGTCCAGATAAAAGATGACAGTGTCTAGGATAGGGTGGGAGTCAAGGAGGTGGAGAGATAACTGGGGATTCTGGATCTGGTTGGGAAGGTAAGTGGACAGGACCAGCTGGGGACTGGATATGGAGGTAAAGGGCAGTGAAGAATTGAAGATGATTTCTAGGTTTGGGGCTTGAGTAGCTGTGTGTGTGTTGCCATCTAAAGATAGGAAAGACTAGGGGGAGGGTGATGTCCTTCATTTCTTAAAACTCTGCTGGAAAAACACTTGCTAAGTCCCAGGACCTTCTAGAGTCTTGAGTGATGAATTTTGGGTGTGAATCTTGACCAGGAGAGGCACGGGATGATCCAGTGGGCTGCAGGAAGAACATTTAAAATTGCTATTTAAACTTGTTTTCTCTTCTCATCCTCTTAAACGTCTATTTCCACATATGCTTTATAATCTGCATATTAATGCCATGTGTTTTATATATACACATTTGCATACCACTTATAAATAAATAAGAATGACTAAATAAAGAAGAAACCGTGAGTCGTAGCAGATAGCTAATTGTTCACTGAAATCTGTCCTTTATTCCAGATTATACGGTTGTAGCTGGGAATGGTTGTAGCTGTAGTTGCTGCTCAGCCATAGATAACTTTCTCAAACCCCTCATAAGTAGCTGTTACCAGTTCTCCCCATGGGAGGTGAGTAGAAGTGATATATGTCAATTCTGGACCAAAGTTTTTGAGAAGCAGGCAAGCTTCCTTTGTATTCCTAGCTCTTCGGCTGGCTTAGATGCAGAAAATGGCCCCTGGGTGGTGGGGGGGGGGGCACGGAGGGGATGATGGAGGTCCAAGATGGAAGGAGCTTGCATCCTGAAACATTGCTGGGAGAGAAACCACTCACTTACCAAGAACATCCACCTCAGGCTATTACAGGGCCAAGATATAAACTTTTGTGTATTTGAGCCATTACACACGTCTCTGTCTCTGTTATTTCTGCTTAGCATACAGGAAGCATGTTGTGTAACTTTTTTTTTTTTTAATTGAGGGACATGTGTAAAATATTTAGAGGCACTGGTCATAGCATTTGCCAAATGCAAATGTCAGGGTTGTCTTAGTAGACTGTCAGATGCAGTGGACGATAGCTTACCATTTCTAAGCCATCCCCTCAATCAAAAGTTTTAATTATCATGGAATGTTGTTTAAAACAGCTGAGTTTTAGTTTTGCAGAAAGTGAAATTTTTAGGAATGCTCAAATTCAGATTGCCAGATTTTTAATTGTATAAAAAGCAACTAGCCTTATTGGTAATCCAAGGGTCATCTTAGAAAATGTGGAAATACTCAGTGAACATTATTGGAAATCAATGAAATTCAGCAAGATGGAACATTTGTTTGGCACAGATTTTCCTAACATTTGCAAATACTTTCATGTGCTCAGATTTTAGCTTATATTATCTTCTTTCAAGGTCTATGGACTTTTAAGATCCAACTGTTTTCCAGTTACCCTTGCAAAGGAAATAACAGTTCTATGCATTCTCTCCTCCCTCCTCCCTGGGGTTTGGATGGTGAGACTCAGAAAGCCTTCCTCAGAGCGTTTAGAAAAGGAAGAGAATGATGTATCAAGGCAATATTCCTGGAAGCTGAGATCAACAGACCGTGATTAAAGTCAGCTTGCAGTTATATTGGCTGAGAATCTTCATGCCAGCCGCTTGCAAACCCCACAAGATGATGGATGTCTTACTGCTATCCCTCCTGCTCCCCAGAATTTATCAGCAAAAAAGAAAAATGGGGAAGGTTACAACTCCCAGAGATTCACAAATTCTTTTTGCAACAGTGAGCAGTGGAGGCTTGGGTGACAGTTAGGAATGAATCACTGGCCATTTGTGTGGTGGCAGGAGGAGTGTCTGAACCTTGGCACTGTCATCAAGAGTAGCAGGGGCCACCTGGACAGAAGGGGCAGGTGAGGCGGTAAGAGGGCTCTCAGTGGCAGATCCATTGTCATTCTAAACAGAGAATTTTAGCCAGTTCCTGTTGCAGAAAAACTCATTG
The DNA here is from genome assembly GCF_002201575.2 of Neomonachus schauinslandi. Classification (NCBI taxonomy): domain Eukaryota; kingdom Metazoa; phylum Chordata; class Mammalia; order Carnivora; family Phocidae; genus Neomonachus; species Neomonachus schauinslandi. Next base: position 43,049,127 of record NC_058408.1, on the reverse strand, counting down.
TTAAGATTAGGGAAATGAAATTGTATGGCCTTTACTTACTGTGGAGGAATACATGGTTATAGAGAATGGAGATCTTGCAGGGGCTCAAGGGTGAGGCACAGGAGTTCTGGTGTTGTAGAGCTGGGGGAAGGATATGTGGGAGGGAATCCAGGGGCTGCTGGCAAGGGTGGCAGAAGGATGGATTTGAATCCGTCATCTTGGGTCTTGATGCTAATTTCCTTCCTTTCCGTTTTCCTCTCCTTTCTCCTCCTAACGGAGCTAAGAATAAAAATGCTGGAACCTGCTGTTTTATTTTCACTCAAGAAACTGATTAATGAGGGCTGCTGGGTTTAATCAATGGTTGTCTATTTCAGCTTAGAAAACACTATTTTGGGGAGTGGAAAGAATATTGGCAATCATTCACCTTGTGGAGAGCGGCATTATTTTGCAAGTTGTTAAAGGGGTAGACTTTGGCATTACAGAAGCCTGGGCTAGGATACTTGTGCCTCCACTTGAGTTAGGATATTTAATAGCTGCATGACCTTGAGTGATTATTTCAGCTGAGCCTTGGTCCCCTCACTCGGGTGATAATAATGTACTTGCCTCTTAAGTTTGCTGTGAAAATTGAGTAAGAGCCTTTTATGTCAGATAAATGTTAACTCTCTCCATCATCTACCTATCTTTTCTCCTTTTATCTTTGCAGAGGTAAAATAGAGGCTGTATATGTTTATGGATACTTAGGTTTTGAACCCCTTCTCCTGGTTAAATTTCCTGTGGTGTGTTTTCTACCCCTACTCGTCGTTATTGAATCTGGAGAGTTAACATCACCTGTATTCATTTCTGTCTGGAGCAATGCCCTGTTTTTGTTTTTTTTTTTTTTGCCTTAGGAAGTAAAAAAATGAACTGATAATGAAGGGAAGTTTGCTTTAATTTCCTGAAGAAAAGCCGTGGAATAATAATTGAAAATTTACTATTTTTTGAGCCTGGTTACTGTTAGGCACCCTCACCTAGTTTGTGCAGAGGTGCCATCTCGTTTTAGGACCATGTAATCTAAGGGAGAAAGAGTCTAGAGGTCCAAAGTCAGCATTGTGTCCATGGACCAAGTGCACTAAATCCCAGCTGTTGTATGTGATTGTATGAGAGCTTCATTCAAGCACTGTGTCGCTGTAATCTCTTGTAGCCTGTTTCTTGTATCTGGGAGACAGGGAAACATCAGTTAGGGTTCAGTTCAGGAAGTAGAAACTACCCTAGGTATTTTAAACAGGAGGCGGATTAATATAGGAGACTCGGTGCTTCCAAAATTATTGGAAGAGGTAGAAGGAGTGTGCTCTAGGCTGAGCCTCCAGAATGACTCCTAGGACATTGCAGAACTGACCCACAAGAGAAATGAGGACTTCTGCTCCTGTTGGGAAGGGCAACCAGAGGCTACAACCATTGACTTTCACAACACAATGGCCATAGGTCTAGAGATCAGAAAGACAGCATGAAGAAGCAGCTACTGCTGCTGATTTGGGGAATCACCGTGGAATGTGGAGTCTGGTGACCTCGGTGGCCCAAGCACCTCTCAACATCCACAAAGGTGGGGACTGGGTGCTGACAACACTGAAATCTCTGTCTGCAGAAAACAGAAAAAGTAGCAGGAAGATGGCTTACAGCCGCCTAACTAGAATCTGGAAAATGTATTTTTTTGCTTCTGGCCTCTGTCACATTGGAAAGCTCTTGGAAATAAGTGAGAACAGATTCAGAGCCACAATTAATCAAATCCTGCACACCACCTTATCTGAGTCCCGTCAGACTGTCCAGTTCAACAATATGTTCTCAGCAAAACCAAACCAGTTCATTGAGGGAGAGAGAGGGATTTAAACATGGTGAGCAGTTGTGTTGAACACTCTACTCAAGGAGAGAACCTCAGATCTGGTGCATGATAGGAGACATGGGCTCTCTGTCTCCTTGGTGTACCTCGCACAGTCAGAGAACCTTGCTGTGCTCCACCTGTATACTCTGAATAAATGAGCAGAGTGGTCAAAGAATCGGATCATTGTCACAGTGTGGCCCCAGACACAAGACCAGATCCTTTGTGTTTACAAGATAAAATGGTAAACATAGGGCGACTGGGTGGCTCAGTTGGTTGAGCGACTGCCTTCAGCTCAGGTCATGATCCCGGAGTCCCTGGATCGAGTCCCGCATCGGGCTCCCTGCTCGGCAGGGAGCTTGCTTCTCCCTCTGACCCTCCCCCCTCTCATGTGCTCTCTCTCTCTCTCATTCTCTCTGTCTCAAATAAATAAATAAAATCTTTAAAAAAAAAAAAAATGGTAAACATAAAGAGTATTCTAGGAGGAAAATATTTTAAAACTGTTTATGAGTTTTTGCCTTCCTGGTTAAAATTTTAGACCCCTCTTCCCCACCCCATCCCCATAAGCCATGGCTTCATTGTACTTCGCTTAGAATTCAGTGAGAATCCAATCAAATGGGAAGTCATGTGAAAGTATGTTGTAAACAGTAAAGTCCTACCTAATATCAGGTATTATCATCAGACATAGTGCCTTACGTGGAATGGGTGCATTTAACATTTTGCAAAATTTGTTCTATCATTGTCTCTCTCTTTCTCTCTCTCTCTCTCTGTTTCTCTCTCCATATATATAAAAACATAAAATTTAATAGGATAAACTCAACAAGAATAATTGTAAAGTCTTCTATTTAAGTTGTGAAAATTCACTTGCAACACATATAATGAGCATTGTGTTCTTAATGGTGTGTGAGAAGGAGAATATAAAAAAATTACCGGTTTCTGTGCTAGGCCTCATTTAATAAGGGACAATAAGAAACCACAGGTTTTTCACAGAAGAGAGTCCCAGGCAGGGAATTGCTTAGAAATTATGCCAAACGTATGTTACATATAGTAATATGTAGATATAAGTTTTTCTGAACTATTTAACAACGAGTTTCAGAAATCATGCCCCTTTGCCCCTAAATGCTTCAGTATATATTTTCTAAGAAGAATATTCAGTCAGGATATTTAACAATGATGTGCTATTATGTAATTATAGATCTTACGTTTTGCTAATTGTTCCCATAATGTTTTTTTATAGCAATGCTTTTTTTTTTTTCTTTTCTGGTCCAGGATCCAATCCAGAATCATACATCTGGAATGGTTTTCTGGCCCTCCTTTGATTTTCATGACAGATAATTTTGAAGAATTTAGGCCAGTTATTTTTTAGAATGTCCCTCAGATTGGGTTTGTCTGATGTTCCCTCATGATTAGAGTCAGATTGTACAATTTTGGCAGGAATATTAAATAAGTGGTTAATGTTTCTTGAGCTAAATTGAAAACACAATCCAAGATAGATTCACTAAATGATAGTTTGAAGATCACTGGACAGGGAGTCAGTCCAATGTGGAAACCAAGTTCTGCCATTTAACCACAGGATATTGAGTTACAATAGTAAAAATGATGATGGTGATGATAGTAATAATAATGACTTTATTTGGTAATATGTAAAGTACTTTTATATTCATTATCTCAATTTATCCTTTATCTCATAAGGTAAAAATGATTCTTACTTTACAGATGAGGAAACAGGCTTGGGGAGATCAAGTTCCTTGCCCAAGGTCAAAAAGTGGAGAGTGGAAGAACCAGGGGTCAAACCCAGGTCTCAAAACCCGGCTTTGATGCTTGTGCTTCTAACCCCACATTCTGGAGTGGGAGTCACATTGCCTTGTTTGGAATTCATCTCTAAAAGGAGAGGAGTAAATAAAACAAAATGCATAAGGTAGTACTTCCCAGCCTTGTATATTTCATAGAGCAATAAAAATGGTTTTTAAAATTAGGGAATAGACACAGTGCTTATAATACTTTATACTGCCAAGTAAGAATATTAAAATATAAAACAAATCTAAAACCAGTACTATTTGATAAAAGCACTTTTCAATTTAAAAAATATAAAAAAGCCATAATTTCAGAATAAAAAACGTTCTTCAAAATTGGATATATTAGTTTGTAGCATACTCAGTATCTTGTTATTAATTTCCTCAGTTCACTGGGGCCTTGTAAAAGCTCTGCCCAGAACAGCCCCCATTTAGGGGCCTGGCATTTGGGGAGCACTGTATGATAGGGTCTTCTTCCTCTTTTGTCCAGTGGCTTTATTCTACCTGATTAAACTATGTGAGCAGGGAAGGGAACAGTGCACAGTGAACTAGAACAGGGTTGGAGGAGGGTGGGGACAATTACAATATTGAGGAGTGTATATGTTATCAGCTCTTAGGATTTATGGATTGCCTTTGATTCTTCTTCCTACTTACTCACTACTTTTTGTCCTGTATGTACCACTATTGTCCGTTTTTTGGTTTTTTTTTTTAAACCCCTTCCCAGTTCCTCTTCTTTTGCTCCTCTGTTCCTAAGCCCTCACTTTTAAGGGGTGTGGAAGAGTTTGGGTAGTGTAGGAATGGAACGCCACCTGTTTTGTGTCTGAAGGCTGAGGATAGAAGGTTCCAGGAGAGAGGTTCTGTGAGTTAAGTTAGGCAACCATCCTGGCACAGAGTGTATTTGTTTTATTTTTGTGTGTCTTTTATTAATGCATTAAATAACCAGATCTTGAAGTGGGTCTAATAGCTCCTGTAATGTCAAAATTGAGATGATTGTAAATAGTGTTTTGCAACATTATATCAACTATAATGTGACATTTAAATTGCCATGATATACAGAAATTTGTGAATTTCTATACACTGACAAAGTAGCAGGAAGAGAAATTAAGAAAATAATTTCATTTACAATTACACCACAAATAATGAAATACCTAGGAAAAAACTTATTCAAGGAGGTGAAAGACCTGTACTCTGAAAACTGTAAAACTTTAATGAAAGAAATTGAAGATGACACAAACAAATGGAAAGATGTACTATGATCATGGATTGGAAGAATTAATATTCTTAAAATTTTCATACCACCCAAAGCAATCTACATGCAAAGCAAATCTACCAAAGCAATCTACCACTCAAAGAAATCCCTATCAAAATACCAATAGAATTTTTCACAGGACTAGAACAAACAATACCAAAATTTGTATGGAACCACAAAGACCCTGAATAGCCAAAGCAATTTGAAAAAGAATAAAAGTGGAGGTATCACAATCCCAGATTTCAAGATATATTACAAAACTATAATAATCAAAACAGTATGGAACTAGCACAAAAATAGACACACAGATCAATAGAACAGAATAGACAACCCAGAAATAAACCCACTCTTACTCTACAACAGTTAATCTATGACAAAGGAGTCAGCAATATACTTGGGGGGAAAAGACAGTCTCTTCAATAAATCATGCTGGGAAAACTGGACCACTTTCTTATACCATACAAAAAAATAAACTTAAAATGGATTAAAGATTTAAACCTGAAACCTGAAACCATAAAACTCAAAGAAGAGAGCATAGGCAGTAATTTCTCTGATACCAACCATAGCAACATTTTTCTAGATATGTCTTTTGAGGCAAGGGAAACAAAAACAAAAATAAACTATTGGCACTACATCAAAATAAAAAGCTTCTGCACAGCAAAGGAAATATTAAAACTAAAAGACAGCCTACTGAATGAGAGAAGATATTTGCAAATGACATATCTGATAAAGGGTTAGTATCTAAATATGTAAATAATTTATACAGCTCAACACCAAAAAACCCAAATGATCCAATTAAAAAAAATGGAAAAATGGGCAGAAGATGAACACACATTTCTTCAAAGAAGACATACAGATGTCCAACAGACACATGAAAGGATGCTCAACATCACTCATCATCAGAGAGATGCAAATCAAAACCACAATGAGATATCACCTCACACTTGTCAGAATGGCAAAAATCTAAACCACAAGAAACAACAAGTGTTAGTGAGGATATGGAGAAAAATTTTGTGCACTGTTGGTGGGAGTGCAAACTGGTATAGCCACTGAAAGACAGTATGGAGGTTCCTCAAAAAATTAAAAATAGAACGACCATATGATTCAGTAATTCCACTACTGGGTATTTACCCAAAGAAAAGAAAAAACACTCCTCTGTTTATTACAGCATTATTTACAATAGCCAAGATGTGGAACAACCCAAGTGTCCACTGAAGATGAATGGATAAAGAAAATGTGGGGTCTCTGTGTGTGTGTGTGTGTGTGTGTGTGTGTGTGTGTGTGTGTGAGAGTGATGGAATATTACTCAGCCATAAAGAAGAATGAAATCTTGCCATTTGCAACAACATGGATGGATCCAGAGAGTATAATGCTAAGTGAAATAAGTCAATCAGAGAAAGACAAATACTATATGATTTCACTCATATGTGTAATTTAAGAAACAAAACAAATGAACAAAGAAAAAAAGAGACAAACTAAAAAACAGACTGTTAACTATAGAGAACAAACCGATGGTTATCAGAGGGGAGGTGTATGGGGTCTGTATAAAATAGGTAAGGGGATTAAGTGTACACCTATCATGATGAGCACTGAGTAATGTATAGAATAGCTGAATCATTATATTGTACACCTGAATCTAATATAGCACTGTATATTAATTATACTGGAATTAAAATTTAAAAAATATGGGCAGATGACCTGAATAGACATTTTTCCAAAGAAGACATGAAGGTGCCCAACAGACACATGAAAATATGTTCAACATCACTATTCATCAGGGAAATGCAAATCAAAACCACAATGAGATATCACCTTACATCTGTCAGAATGGCTAGTATCAAAAAGGCAGGAAATAACAGATGCTGGCGAGGATGTGGAAAAAAAAAGAACTCTTTCACACTTTTGGTGGAAGTGTAAATTGGTGCAGCCACTGTAGAAAACAGTGTGGAGTTTCCTTAAAAAGTTAAAAATAGAATTACCATATGATCCAGTAATTCCACTACTGGGTATTTTTCCAAAGCAAACGAAAACACTAATTCAAAGAGATATATGCACCCCTATGTTCATTGCAGCATTATTTACAATAGCCAAGATATGGAAGTAACCCAAGGGTCCATCATTTGATGAGTGGATAAAGAAGATGTGGTATAACAAAAATAAATTCAAAATGTATGAAAGACCTACATGTAAGACAGGAATCCATCAAAATCCTAGAGGAGAACACAGGCAGCAACCTCTTTGACTTCAGCCATAGCAACTTCTTTCTAGACACATTGCTGGAGGCAAGGGAAACAAAAGCAAAAATGAACTATTGGGACTTTGTCAAGATAAAAAGCTTCTGCACAGTGAAGGAAACAATCAACAAGAATTAAAAGGAATCCTACAGGATGGGAGAAGATATTTGCAAACATCATCTCTGATAAAGTGTTAGTATCCAAAATCTATAAAGAACTTATCAAACTCAACACCCAAAAAACAAATAATCAGTTAAGAAACGGGCAGAAGATATGAATAGACATTTTTCTAAAGAAGACATCCAGATGGCTAACACACATGAAAAGATGCTCAAAATCACTCACCATCAGAGATATACAAATCAAAACCACTATGAGATATCACCTCACACCTGTCAGAATGGCTAAAATGAACAACACAAGAAATAACAGGTTTTGGCAAGGATGTGGAGAAAGAGGAACCCTCTTGTGCCGTTTGTGGGAATGCAAACTGGTATGGCCACTCTGGAGAACAGTATAGAGGTTCCTCAAAAAGTTAAAGATAGAACTACCCTATGATCCAGCAATTGCACTACTAGGTATTTACCCAAAGGATACAAAAATACAGATTTGAAGGGGTACATGCACCCCAGTGTTTATAATAGCATTATCAGCAATAGCTAAACTATGGAAAGAGCCCAAATGTCCACTGACTGATGAATGGATAAAGAAGATGTGGTGTACACACACACACACACACACACACACACACACAGGAATATTACTCAGCCATCAAAAAGAATGAAATCTTACCTTTTGCAGTGACGTGGATGGAGCTAGAGTGTATTATGCTAAGTGAAATAAGTCAGAGAGACAAATACCATATTTTACTCATATGTGGAATTTAAGAAACAAAATGGATGAACATATGGGAGGTGGAGAAAAAGAGAGAGGGAAACAAACCATAAGAGACTCTTAACAATAGAGAATAAACTGAGGGTTGATGGAGGGAGGTGGGTAGGGGTTGGGCTAGATGGATGATGGGTATCAAAGAGGGCACTTGTGATGAGCACCAGGTACTGTGTATATAAGTGATGAATCACTGAATTCTACTCCTGAAACCAATATTGTACTGTATGTTAACTAACTAACATTTAAACAAAAAATTTTTTAAAATGTGGTATACACACACACACACACACACAATGGAATATTACTCAGCCATAAAAACATAAAAAGAATGAGATCTTGCTATTTGTGACAACATAGATGGACCTAGAAGATATTAGCTAAATGAAATGTCAGAGAAAGAAAAATACCATGTGATTTCATTTATATGTGAAGTCTAAAAAAGAAAACAAATGAACAAACAAAACCCACAGAAATACACCCATAAATACAGAGAATAAATTGATGGTTGCCAGAATGGAGGGGGTTGGAAGGATGGGCAAAATGAGTAAAGGAGAATGGGAGGTACAGGCTTCCAGTTATGGAATGAATAATTCACATGGATGAAAGATACAGTACAAGGAATATAGTCAATGGTACTATAGGGTTGTATGGTGACAGATGGTAGCTACACTTGGGGAGCACAGCATAACATATAGGAGTTGTTGAATCACTATGTTGAACACCTGAAATTAATGTAACATTGTGTGTCAACTATACTTCAATAAAAAATAAAAATAAAATAGCCGTGATTTTCACAGATGGCAAAGTCACAGGTGCTGCTTCTATTAGGGGAGAGTGATGCCTACAATTATAATAGAAGGAAAGGCTGCATTTCAGAGGTGAGTGAAAATCAAGATGCAGTCTTTTTTCCACTCCAAGTTCATTCGTTTCCTGAATTCTATTCATGGATCCCTTGGAGGAGTGGGGAAATATGAACCCCAGGTTAAAGCCCTGTTTTAAAGTCGGTACTCCCTGCCCACTTTCTTATCTTCCATTCAGTCTCTGGTTTATGATTCCTCATATCTCTGTTGAGTGCTGAGTGGGTATTAGGGTAAGCAAACTTTTGTAATCTGGTTTTTACTCCCCTGGCCCAGGGTCACTGTTCTCACCAACGTTACCAATGTTCCCCCAAATTCAAAGCATCTTTTTCCATCTCCATATACTCCATCTTTGTGCACCCTCAAACACCAACCATTCTCTCCTTGGAACTTTATCCCTCGTAGGCTTCTGCGTATCCTTCTCTATGGCCGTGACATGGTGGCTTTTAAACTCTCACAATGGGGGGGGCGGAGCAAGATGGCGGAGGAATAGGAGACCTGGATTTCGTCTCCTCTCAGGAATTCAGCTGGATAGGGATCAAACCATTCTGAACACCTACAAACTCAACAGGAGATCAAAGAAAAGAAGAGCAACAACTCTCTCATCAGAAAAGCGACCACTTTCTGGAAGGTAGGACGTGCGGAGAAGTGAATCCAAGGCGATATTCGGGAGGATAGACGGCGGGGGAGGGGCCTCTGTCGGCGGCTTCTGGCAAGTGATAGAACCACGGAGCACAAAATCGGAACTTTTAAAAGTCTGCTCCGCTGAGGGACGTCACTCTGGTGGCTAAGCGGGGGGTGGAACCCTCCGGGACAGTGTGGTCTCAGGACCCACGGGTCACAGAAAGACCGGGGGTGCCTGAGTGTGGCGGAGCTCCCAGGTATCGGAGCAGGGAAGCCGGCTGCAGAGGCGGAGCCCAGGCGCGGGCTCTCAGCTCGGGGTTGCCATAAACCGCGATCCGCGGCACAGTCGGGCCACTGCTCCTCCAGCAGGGACCCAACAAGCGGCAGATCCGGGGAGACTCACCTTCTTCCCCCGGGAGGAGCCGCACAGGAGTGCGCCGCAGGGATCTGCTGGGTTTGGAGACTCCACCCGGGGTCGGGTGCCAGAGATAGAAACGCGCGGTCACAGGCCGGGTGAGCACGGAGTGCGGCTGGAGACCGGGGAGACGGGAGTGACTGACGGCTTTTCTCTGGGGGCTCACTGAGAGGCGGGGCCCCGAGTTCTCGGCTCCTCTGGGGCGGAGATTGGAAGGCCGCCATTTTCACTCTCCGCCTCCAAAGCTGTACGGAAAGCTCGCAGGGAACAAAAGCCCGGGAGAGCAAACCCGAGCAGATTACTTAGCCGGGAGGGGGCAAGGGCGGGGCAATTCTGCCTCCGGCAGAGACATTTGGAAACCACGGCAACAGGCCCCTCCCCAGAAGATCAGCGAGAACAGCCAGCCAAGGCCAAGTTTACCGATCAATGAGAACGGCAGAACTCCAGCGCTAGGGGACTACTGCACATAGAATTCATGGCTTTTTTACCATGATTCTTTAGTCTTTCAAAGTTAATTTTTTTTTTAACTGTCTTTTTTTCTTTTTTTTTCTTTTTGAATTTTTCTTTTTCCCTTTTTCAACCAACATCTTATCAATCCCTTTTTTTAAAAAAAAAAACTTTTATTTTTCATTTTTAGAGTCATATTCTATCCCTTCATAGTAGTTACCCGTATTTTTGGCTTATATATATAAGTTGTTCTCTCTTTAAAATTTTGAGATAGTTTCTTCTAACAGATTAAAATATACCCTAAATCTCTAGTATATGGTGTTTTCTATTCCCCTGCCTGATCACATCCTCTCCCTTTTTTTTTTCTTTTTTTAAATCCTCTTCTTTCTTTTTTTCAAACAACTTCTTATCAATTCCTTTTATAAAATTTTTTATAATTTCCATCTTTACAGTCATATTCCATCCCTTCATCATATCAACCCTTATTTTTGTACATATATAAGTTTTTCTTTCTTTAAAATTTTGGGAGGCACTTTCTTCTAAAAGACCAAAATACACCCCAAATCTAGTGTGTGGAACTGATCTATATACCAGCCTGATCATATTTGATCACATTCTGGTTTTTTTGTTGTTGTTGTTGTTTTGTTTTGTTTGTTTTTGTTTTTATCTTTATCTTTTTCTTTTTTTTCTTTTTCTTTTTCCTCTCTTTCCCTTTCTTTTCCCACTGCTTCAAGTCTTTTCTGATTTGTTTAGAGTATATTTTCTGGGGACGTTGTTACTCTGCTAGCATTTTGTTCTCTCATTAATCTATTCTCCTCTGCACAAAATGACAAGACGGAAAAAATCACCTCAACAAAAAGAACAAGAGGTAGTACCGACTGCCAGGGACCTACTCAATACGGACATTAGTACAATGTCAGATCTAGAGTTCAGAATCATCACTTTAAAGATACTAGCTGGGCTTGAAAAAAATATGGAAGTTATTAGAGAAACCCTTTCTGGAGAAGTAAAAGAACTAAAATCCAACCAAGTAGAAATCAAAAAGGCTATTAATGAGGTGCAATCAAAAATGGGGGCGCTAACTGCTAGAATAAATGAGGCAGAAGAGAGAATCAGTAATATAGAAGATGAAATGATGGAAAATAAAGAAGCTGAGAAAAAGATAAACAACTACTGGATCACGAGGGCAGAATTCGAGAGATAAGCGATACCATAAGACGAAACAACATTAGAATAATTGGGATCCCAGAAGAAGAAGAAAGAGAGAGAGGGGCAGAAGGTATAATGAGCAAATTATAGCAGAGAACTTCCCTAATTTGGGAAAGGAAACAGGCATGAAAATCCAGGAAGCACAGAGAACCCCTCTCAAAATCAATAAAAATAGGTCAACACCCCGACATCTAATAGTAAAACTTACGAGTCTCAGAGACAAAGAGAAAATCCTGAAAGCAGCTCGGGAGAAGAGATATGTAACCTACAAGGGTAGAAACATTAGATTGGCAACAGACCTATCCACAGAGACCTGGCAGGCCAGAAAGGACTGGCATGATATATTCAGAGCACTAAATGAGAAAAATATGCAGCCAAGAATACTCTATCCAGCTAGGCTGTCATTGAAAATTGAAGGAGAGATAAAAAGCTTCCAGGACAAACAAAAACTAAAGGAATTTGCAAACACAAAACCAGCCCTACAAGAAATCTTGAAAGGGGTCCTCTAAGCAAAGAGAGAGCCTAAAAGCAATATAGACCAGAAAGGAACACAGACAATATACAGTAACAGTCACCTTACAGGCAATACAATGGCATTAAATTCCTATCTTTCAATAGTTACCCTGAATGTAAATGGGCTAAATGCCCCAATCAAAAGACACAGGCTATCAGACTGGATTAAAAAACAAGACCCATCGATATGCTGTCTGCAAGAGACTCATTTTAGAACCAAAGACACCCCCAGATTGAAAGTGAGGGGGTGGAAAACCATTTACCATGCTAATGGACACCAAAAGAAAGCTGGGGTGGCAATCCTTATATCAGACAAATTAGATTTTAAACCAAAGACTGTAATAAGAGATGAGGAAGGACACTATATCCTACTTAAAGGATCTATCCAACAAGAAGATCTAACAATTGTAAATATCTATGCCCCTAACATGGGAGCAGCCAATTATATAAGGCAATTAATAACAAAAGCAAAGAAACACATCGACAACAATACAATAATAGTGGGGGACTTTAACACCCCCCTCACTGAAATGGACAGATCGTCTAAGCAAAAGATCAACAAGGAAATAAAGACTTTAAATGACACACTGGACCAAATGGACTTTACAGACATATTCAGAACATTCCACCCCAAAGCAACGGAATACACATTCTTCTCTAGTGCCCATGGAACATTCTCCAGAATAGATCACATCCTAGGTCATAAATCAGGTCTCAACCGGTACCAAAAGATTGGAGTCATTCCCTGCCTATTTTCAGACCACAATGCTTTGAAACTAGAACTCAATCACAAGAGGAAAGTCGGAAAGAACTCAAATACATGGAGGCTAAAGAGCATCCTACTGAAGAATGAATGGGTCAACCAGGAAATTAAAGAAGAATTAAAAAAATACATGGAAACCAATGAAAATGAAAACACAACTATTCAAAATCTTTGGGATGCAGCAAAGGCAGTCCTAAGAGGAAAGTATATAGCAATACAAGCCTTTCTCAAGAAACAAGAAAGGTCTCAAGTACACAACCTAACCCTCCACCTAAAGGAGCTGGAGAAAGAACAGCAAATAAAGCCTAAACCCAGCAGGAGAAGAGAAATAATAAAGATCAGAGCAGAAATCAATGAAATAGAAACTAAAAGAACAGTAGAACAGATCAAAGAAACTAGGAGCTGGTTCTTTGAAAGAATTAACAAGATTGATAAACCCCTGGCCAGACTTATCAAAAAGAGAAGAGAAATGACCCAAATCAACAAAATCATGAATGAAAGAGGAGAGATCACAACCAACACCAAAGAAATACAAACAATTATAAGAACATATTATGAGCAACTCTATGCCAGCAAATTAGATAATCTGGAAGAAATGGATGCATTCCTAGAGATGTATCAACTACCAAAACTGAACCAGGATGAAATAGAAAACCTGAACAGACCTATAACCACTAAGGAAATTGAAGCAGTCATCAAAAATCTCCCAAAAAACAAAAGCCCAGGGCCAGATGGCTTCCCAGGGGAATTCTACCAAACATTTCAAGAAGAATTAATACCTATTCTTCTGAAACTGTTCCAAAAAATAGAAATGGAAGGAAAACTTCCAAACTCATTTTATGAGGCCAGCATTACCTTGATCCCAAAACCAGACAAAGACCCCATCAAAAAGGAGAATTACAGACCAATATCCCTGATGAACATGGATGCAAAAATTCTCACCAAAATACTAGCCAATAGGATCCAACAGTACATTAAAAGGATTATTCACCATGACCAAGTGGGATTTATCCCTGGGCTGCAAGGTTGGTTCAACATCCGCAAATCAATCAATGTGATACAATACATTAACAAAAGAAAGAATAAGAATCATATGATCCTCTCAATAGATGCAGAAAAAGCATTTGACAAAGTACAGCATCCTTTCTTGATCAAAACTCTTCAGAGTATAGGGATAGAGGGTACATACCTCAATATCATAAAAGCCATCTATGAAAAACCTACAGCGAATATCATTCTCAATGGGGAAAAACTGAGAGCTTTCCCCCTAAGGTCAGGAACGCGGCAGGGATGTCCACTATCACCACTGCTATTCAACATAGTATTGGAAGTCCTAGCCACAGCAATCAGACAACAAAAAGAAATCAAAGGCATCCAAATTGGCAAAGAAGAAGTCAAACTCTCACTCTTTGCAGATGATATGATACTTTATGTGGAAAACCCAAAAGACTCCACCCCAAAACTGCTAGAACTCATACAGGAATTCAGTAAAGTGGCAGGATATAAAATCAATGCACAGAAGTCAGTGGCATTCCTATACACCAACAACAAGACAGAAGAAAGAGAAATTAAGGAGTCGATCCCATTTACAATTGCACCCAAAACCATAAGATACCTAGGAATAAATCTAACCAAAGAGACAAAGGATCTGTACTCAGAAAACTATAAAATACTCATGAAAGAAATTGAGGAAGACACAAAGAAATGGAAAAACGTTCCATGCTCATGGATTGGAAGAACAAATATTGTGAAGATGTCAATGCTACCTAGAGCAATCTACACATTCAATGCAATCCCCATCAAAATACCATCCACTTTTTTCAAAGAAATGGAACAAATCATCCTAAAATTTGTATGGAACCAGAAAAGACCCCGCATAGCCAGAGGAATGTTGAAAAAGAAAAGCAAAGCCGGTGGCATCACAATTCCGGACTTCCAGCTCTATTACAAAGCTGTCATCATCAAGACAGCATGGTACTGGCACAAAAACAGACACATAGATCAATGGAACAGACTAGAGAGCCCAGAAATGGACCCTCAACTCTATGGTCAACTCATCTTTGACAAAGCAGGAAAGAATGTCCAATGGAAAAAGACAGTCTCTTCAACAAATGGTGTTGGGAAAATTGGATAGCCACATGCAGAAGAATGAAACTGGACCATTTCCTTACACCACACACAAAAATAGACTCCAAATGGTTGAAAGACCTCAATGTGAGACAGGAGTCCATCAAAATCTTAAAGGAGAACACGGGCAGCAACCTCTTCGACCTCAGCCGAAGCAACTTCTTCCTAGAAACATCGCCAAAGGCAAGGGAAGCAAGGGCAAAAATGAACTATTGGGACTTCATCAAGATAAAAAGCTTTTGCAAAGCAAAGGAAACAGTCAACAAAACCAAAAGATAACCAACAGAATGGGAGAAGATATTTGCAAATGACATATCAGATAAAGGGCTAGTATCCAAAATCTATAAAGAACTCATCAAACTCAACACCCAAAGAACAAAGAATCCAATCAAGAAATGGGCAGAAGACATGAACAGACATTTTTCCAAAGAAGACATCCAAATGGCCAACAGACACATGAAAAAGTGCTCAATATCGCTCGGCATCAGGGAAATCCAAATCAAAACCTCAATGAGATACCACCTCACACCAGTCAGAATGGCTAAAATTAACAAGTCAGGAAACGACAGATGTTGGCAGGGATGCGGAGAAAGGGGAACCCTCCTACACTGTTGGTGGGAATGCAAGCTGGTGCAGCCGCTCTGGAAAACAGTATGGAGGTTCCTCAAAAAGTTGAAAATAGAACTACCATATGATCCAGCAATTGCACTACTGGGTATTTACCCCAAAGATACAAAAGTAGGGATCCGAAGGGGTACGTGCACCCCGATGTTTATAGCAGCAATGTCCACAATAGCCAAACTGTGGAAAGAGCCAAGATGTCCATCAACAGATGAATGGATAAAGAAGATGTGGTATATATATACAATGGAATATTATGCAGCCATCAAAAGGAATGAGATCTTGCCATTTGCAATGACGTGGATGGAACTGGAGGGTATTATGTTGAGTGAAATAAGTCAAACAGAGAAAGACATGTATCATATGATCTCACTGATATGAGGAATTCTTAATTGCAGGAAACAAACTGAGGGTTGCTGGAGTGGGGGGTGGGGTGGGAGGGATGGGGTGACTGGGTGATAGACACTGGGGAGGGTATGTGCTCTGGTAAGCGCTGTGAATTGTGCAAGACTGTTGAATCTCAGATCTGTACCTCTGAAACAAATAATGCAATATATGTTAAGGAAAAAAAAAAAGAAGAAGAAGAAGGTAGCGGGAGGGGAAGAATGAATCGGGGGAAATCGGAGGGGTAGACGAACCATGAGAGACAATGGACTCTGAAAAACAAACTGAGGGTTCTAGAGGGGAGGGGCGTGGGAGGATGGGTTAGCCTGGTGGTGGGTATTGAGGAGGGCACATTCTGCATGGAGCACTGGGTGTTATGCACAAACAATGAATCATGGAACACTTCATCTAAAACTAATGATGTAATGTATGGGGATTAACATAAGAATAAAAAAAAAAATTAAAACTCAAAAAAAAAAAAAACTCTCACAATGGTAGACTCACATAGGGAGTGTTTTCAAAACACAGGGCTGGGTTTTTTTTCTCTGGGTCTGAGGGAGAAGTTTTATGGTAGGATCCAATCTACATAGGTAATTTCAATTTGTACCAATGGTTGAGAATCACTTCCTAGGTGATTTATGAGTGCCTAATGTATGCTTTACACCCACAAGTATAATAATAATAATATTATTAATAATAATAGCAATCGTTGTAGGCATTTTTTTCTCTTTCACTGAGTTTCAAAGCATACCTCTCAATTTTTTCTTAGCTTCATTTTTCACTTTAAAAGTGAAAACAAAATAAAATTCCACAGTCTTTGATAAAGCAATTTATATTAATGAGGAAATGTCTGCAAAATGCTTCTGGAATCAAATGTATTTTGTAAGAATAAAAATTATACTTTATTTAAGGGGCACCTGGGTGGCTCAGTCGGTTAAGCGCCTGCCTTCGGCTCAGGTCATGATCCCAGGGGTCTGGGATAGAGCATGAGCATCAGGCTCTTTGCTCAGCAGGGAGCCTGCTTCTCCCTCTCCCCCTTCCTGCCACTCTGCATACTTGCAGGAAGTGAATTTTGCAGATGTGAGGTTTGAGGTAGCAGACCTAGAACAAAGTCATAGAATCCTGGAAGAGACATTGACTGTCAAAGTCAGAAAGAACCTTAGCATTCCTTCATCTCTATCCTTTATCTCAAGCTTGAATCCTGTGAAGACATCCTGTCAGGGCCACATTGTGAATTTCATAGTGTCAGGCACATTTGCTTTTGTAGGCCTCTTGTTCCATAAAATATGTTTAAAATTCTATTTTATGACTCTATTGGTACTACTGACTATAATCCAGGCTGGATACATGATTATGTATTCACTTTTCTTCTGATTTTAAAAGAAGTTAAAATTAAAACATTTTGTGTGTCCCTAAAGGAATCATGGGCCCTAGGCACTTGCCTCCTGTACCTAATGGAGACATTGGTCCTACTTCTAGAAGGGGAACTCACTATCTTACAAAGTAAAGCAGCTCATATAGTCTATTTAAGGATGACTTTATTTAATAGAAAGTTCTTTCTTATTTTGAGTTGAAGTTTGCTTTTTTTATTTTTTTAAGATTTTATTTATTTATTTGACAGAGAGAGAATGAGAGAGAGAGCACATGAGAGGGGGGAGGGTCAGAGGGAGAAGGAGAGTCCCTGCCGAGCAGGGAGCCTGATGCGGGACTCGATCCAGGGACTCCAGGATCATGACCTGAGCCGAAGGCAGTCGCTTAACCAACTGAGCCACCCAGGCGCCCCGAAGTCTGCTTTTTTTAATTTAAAGACTTTATAGTAGTTCTTTTCCCCAGAGATAGTCTAGTTCCTCTTCCCTATGTGCTGTGTACGAAAGCCTGGCTATTCGAAGTGTGAGACATACACCAAAAGCCTTGACATCACCTGGTGGCTAATTAGACATGCAGAATCTCAGGTCTCATTCTGTATCTACTCATATTGGAATCTGCATTTTAAAAGCTCAAATATTCATATTCACATTAAAGCTGGAGAAGCATGGTACTGGACAGATTAACAATAGCAGGTATTTATTGAGCACTACTTTATGCTGGGCACTATTTTAAGTGCCTTATATGGATTGTTTAATTAATCTTTTCAACAATCTTTTTTTTTCCCACCTCACAATTGAGCAAATTGAGGCACAGAGAAGATGAGTGACTTGCTCAAGTTTTATCCATTGTGCACAAACCAGGCAGTGTGACTCCAGGATCTATGCCCTTTCCTTCCATGCTACTTTGCTCATCCTTACATGCTTCTTTTGAGGAGAAGTTCCTGCTACCTTGCTCACAGACCAGATTGCCAGAGCAGGAGCAATTTTTAAAAATTTTATACCACTCAACTCCACCCTCTTGCTATAGCTGAGTGGAAGAGAGGTGGATCCCTGATCCATGCTAGGCCATCCACAGCTATACTACAACTTATCATTTGGGGGATCTGCTAAAAAGTAGTTGGTAAGCTGGACTTCATTAAAATTAAAAACTTCTGCTCTGGGAAGACAATGTCAAGTGAACAAGAAGATAAGCCAGAGACTGGGAGAAAATATTTGCAAAAAACACATCTGATAAAGGACTGTTTCCAAAATATACAAAGAATTCTAAAACTCAATAATGAGAAAACAACTTGATTAAAAAATGGACTTAAAGACATTAACAGACAGCTCATCAAAGAAGATCTACAGATAGCAAATAAGAATATGAAAAGATGCTCCACATCATATGTCATTATGGACATGCAAATGAAAACAACAATGAAGTACTACCACACACCTATTAGAATGGCCAAAATCTAGAACACTGACAACACCAAATGCTGGGAAGGATGTGAAGCAACAGGAACACTCATTCATTGCTGCTGGGAATGCAAAATGGCACAGCCACATTGGAAGACCGTTTGGTGGTTTCTTACAAACCTAAATATACTCTTACCATGTGATCCAGCAACCATGCTTCTTGGCATTTATCCAAAGGAGTTGAGAACTTATGTCCACAAAAAAACCTGCACATGGATGATTACAGCAGTTTTATTCATAACTGCCAAAACTTGGAAGCAACCAAGATATCCTTCAGTAGGTGAATGAATAAATAAACTGGTGCATCCAGAAATGGAATATTATTCAGTGCTAAAAGGAATGAGCTATCAAGCCATGAAAAGACAAGGAGGAACCCTAAAAGCATATTATTATTATTTTATCAAACTCAATACCCAAAAAACAATCCTGTCAAGAAATGGGCAGAAGACATGTACAGACATTTCTCCAAAGAAGACATCCAAATGGCCAACAGACACATGAAAAAATGCTCAACATCACTCATCATCAGGGAAATACAAATCAAAACCACAATGAGATACCACTTCACACCAGTCAGAATGGCTAAAATTAACAACTCAGGAAATGACAGATGTTGGCGAGGGTGTGGGGAAAGGAGAACCTTCTTACACTGCTGGTGGGAATGCAAGCTGGTACAACCACTCTGGAGAACCTCTATGGAGGTTCCTCAAAAAGTTAAAAATAGAGCTACCCTATGACCCAGCAATTGCAGTACTAGGTATTGATCCGAAGGGGCACCTGCACCCCAGTGTTTATTAGCAGCAGTGTCCACAATAGCCAAAATATGGGAAGAACCCAGATGTCCATTGACAGATGAATGGATAAAGAAGATGCGGTGTGTGTCTATATATATATATATATATATATATATATATATATAGACACACACATATACACACACATACACACATAGTGGAATATTACTCAGCCTTCAAAAAAATGAAATCTTACCATTTACAATGAAGTGGATGGAACTAGAGGGTATTATGCTAAGTGAAATATGTCAATCAGAGAAAGACAATTGTATGATTTTACTCATATGTGGAATTTAAGAAACAAAACAGAGGATCAGAGGGGAAGGGAGGGGAAAATAAAATAAGATGAAATCAGAGAGGGAGACAAACTATAAGAGACTCTTAACTATAGGAAACAAACTGAGGCTTGCTGGAGGGGAGGTGGGTGAGCGGATGGGGTAACTGGGTGATGGGCATTGAGGAGGGCACGTGATGTGTTGAGCACTGGGTGTTATATGCAACTGATGAATCACTAAATTCTACCTCTCAAACTAATAATACATTTAATTGAATTTAAATTTAAAAAATTTAAGCATATTCATAAGTGAAAGAAGTCAATCTGAAAAGGCCATCTGCAAAACGCAAAACTATGGAGACAGTAAAAAAATCAGTGGTTTCCAGGGATTGGAGGTGAGGGAGAAGAGATGAATAGGCAGAGCACAGAGAATTCTTAGGGCAGTGAAACTAGTCTGTATGATACTATAATGATGGATACATGTCATTATATATTTGCACGACACCAAGAGTGAACCCTAATGTAAACTCTGGACTTTGGGTGATTATGCCATGTCAGTGTAGGTTCATCAGTTGTAGCAAATGTACCACTCTGGTGGGGGATGTTGATAATGGCAAAGCTTATGTATATGTGGGGTCAGGGGTATATGGAGAATTTCTGTACCTTTCTCTTAATGTTGCTGTGAACTTACAACTGCCCTAAAAAAAAAAAAATAAAGTCTTAAAAAAAAATTAAGCCAAGCCACTGGGATTCTCACTCAATGATATTTAAATGAAGAAACTTGAAAAGAATTTGCTAGTTGTTAGGGGAAGAAGCAGATGGGTGGCCTGTAGATGAGTCATGTGAAAGGTGACTTTTCTATAAAAAGGCACTTGAGCTTCTGCTACTGTAGTGTTTAGACCACCTTAATTTCAAATCCACTCCCACCCAATTCTCCAGGAGGCCCAGGCCTATTATGGTTCCATCTCTTGGATTTCCCTGGGAGTCCCCTTACAAGCCCTGTCACTATCCCATTTCAGTTGAGCTCGCTTGAATGGATTTTTGTAGTTTATTATTATAAAAACTACAATGACACACATTCACATATTTGGAAACACCTATGCATCTCCTTGAGATATTCCTTTTCTAAGTGAAACACCTTCAATTCTACCTGTTAATCTTCATGCCCTGTGTCCACTCCTTCTCTTGGTCCTTTCTCTCTAGACCATACGGTTGTAGCCTTCAGAAATGAACCAGTAGGAAAGCTGGAATTGGAAGCTACTTTTGTGGAGCAATTGGAAGGGAAAAGAGTGGGCCCCCTAGTCTCAAAAATGTCTTCTTTAGCCCCTGGAAAGACTTCCTCAGAGCTTTAAGATTGGTGGTAGTTATGGGAGGGTCTTTAAGGGGGCTATAGTATAACCAAAGTAATGATTAGCAGCTGAGAACAAGGCCCAGTGCTGACCAGTAAGAGTAGGTCC
Organism: Neomonachus schauinslandi; assembly: GCF_002201575.2. Taxonomy (NCBI): domain Eukaryota; kingdom Metazoa; phylum Chordata; class Mammalia; order Carnivora; family Phocidae; genus Neomonachus; species Neomonachus schauinslandi. The sequence continues at coordinate 43,027,819 of NC_058408.1, read as the reverse complement.
CTTGAAGGAAAGCAGTGAAAATCAGGGATGAGAGAAAGGCCATAGAGGTGTTTTTTTTCAGCCTGTCTTGGCTTGAAGGCATTTCGAAGGAGAGACCCGGACGGAAGACTTTGTCTCCCAAACTCTGGGGAAGGAACAGGTGTGCAAACTGGCAGGTGAGTAGTTTGCAGCAGTAGAGAGAGAAACTGTGGTCTCTTCCCCCTTGTGGTTGTCGTGTTCAGGTCAGTACTAACTTTAGCCCTGCTGTCCTCAAATGGGGACAGTCCACTAGTGGATTAAATCCTCCTTAAATGGCTAAGAAGCTGTTAGCCAGAGATCAGAAGAAAGGAAAAGAAATGATTCCATCTGTTCTCTGTCTGGTGGATGATGACTTCCGGAGAAGCCATTCTCCGGTGTTTTGTGACATAATAACACTTTCTATTCATATAGCATTGGTCTCTCAGGAGTTCGAAGTCCTCCACAAGCATTTTATCAACTGCTCTCACCTGGATGCCTGGGATGGAGGTGGGAAGCAAGGACAGCATTTGGCTTGTTTTCTTCCTGATGATCACTCTTTGAGCTGAGACCTCGGGCCCTCTGCAAGAGAGGATGGGGAAAGCAAGCCCAAGGACTCTCTCATTGTATAAATAGGCTCAACTATTGCCCCTCTAATGGCTTCATATCAGGTGTCCACCCCCCCCACTACCATGTAATTATCCTCATTCCGTCACTTATTTGCCTTCCCTCAATATGGGGTAAATATCCTCATTTTAAGATGGGGAATTTGAGGCCATGCAGGGTGACCAAGTTCTCATGCCAGGCCCCTGGTGGGTCTGAAGCAAATGTTAGCAAATGTTCAGCTACCAACGTGTCTCTCCACCTTCTTCCTGCCTGCAGTGAGCAAGGGACTGCTCCAGAGCCGAGGTGGGCTGTGACTCTCTTAATCTGAGGAAGTTTGTCCTGACCCAAGTTTGAGGATAAGGGGGAGGTGTCCCTGGAGCTGGCAGTCGTGGCCACGGGAGGGCTGACTGACCTTCAGACGTGCTTTCCCTGGACCCGCATCCAGAGCTGTTCTCGTCAGATCGGGCTGCCTCTCTGGGACTTGAACATTTCAGAAAGTATCTGAAGGGTATCTCAGATGGTGCTAGGACATAAATAGCTATTGCAGGAGAGTGTTGCCTCAGTGATGTGAGGAGTGAATCAGCACCACATTGAATTAGCAGCAATCTGGTGCTCAGGGTAATGGAGTGATGGTAAATGAACATTATTACATTTTTACGTTGTGAATGAGTCCTTAGTAAAAAAGATAAATAGCTTCCAGGTGTCTTGCCACAAGAGTTAAACAACTGAGTCACTGGCGCTTGATGGAAGAACAGCGGCAGCCTAGAGTCTCCTCATGAGTCAGCGGCAGCCAACTTGGATTTTCCCCAGGTCCGACTTTAGCATCTTTCCACAGTCACCATGGCACAGTCAGTCCCCCTGCTGGAGGTGCACAGTGGGAGGAAATTCTAGTGAAGGAGACCAAGCTGCCCCTGTCCCGTCTGACCAAACATCCCCAGAGGCTGCAGGCTGCCTGTGCCAGGAAAGGCTGTGCCTGAAAGGAACTACCCGTGGATAGCCTGTGTCAAGGCGTGGAATCCGTGGCCATCCCTGAGCAGGCCTGATTGATGTGCTGACTCCTGTGGTTGCCCAGGATGAAAGGTAATCCCTCAAGAATGTCCCATCAGGTGGCTCAGCCCAGACTGTTGTGGCAGGAGATGCGGTGTTCTCACTGAGGTAGAGCCTCTGTGGCCCTGACAAAAATAGGCTTGCGCTCCTTCCCCTTACAGCGCTGATTAAGCGCTGGAAGGACTTGTGAAAACACACAGCATTCTCTGTGTGGTATCTTTAGGTGGGAAGCACACCGAAATTTACTTTTTTCTGCTTGGGAAAGCTCCAGATTGAAGGGAGGCAGCAGCTCGCTATTACTGCTTTTGTTTTCACGGCTGCTGAAATAGCTCTGGCTCTCCTAATTCAGTTCATAACTTCAGTTGAAATTACATGTGTCTGAAGGTAGGACCTGCGGGGTCAAACCTCCTGAATGGATATTGTCCTTTGTTCAAAGGGAAAATCTGCTCATTTTAGCTCAAAGCAGTCCTTGGCCCACAAATGAACCTGAAAAGCCTGCAGAAGTCCTTCAGTGTGGATGATTTCACTGATAGTCTCAACAATTCATATTATTGTGTTTGCATTTAACAGGATGTTAAATGTGGCCCCCTTTCCGTCGTGCAGTCTGTAATTAAATGCCCACATGGCAGATTTGTACTGAAGGACTGCAGTGAATTTCGTCAGTGGTGGGTGATCAGAAAGGTGGGTGGGTGGGTGGCAGTAGTGTGGGGGTGCAGCAGCAAGACAGCCTGCAAATCAAGGTGTAAGATGGGCTGGGGGGTGTTTAGCTCAAGGAAGAATCCCCAGGGAGGCAAGCTGTCTTCAGATGTTTGAGGGACTCCCTTGCCCAGGGCAGAAAGAAATAGGCTGCCTCTCTGTTACCCTAGGGTGTAGAACTTGGACTAAAAGAAGGTAGATGCAGGGAGATAGTCATGTATGTGTGGGAAAAAATCTTTAACTTAGGATACTTGGGAAGTTTACTCTAAGGAACAACGCTTGAGGTTGTTTGGAATGATGGTGTGGGGTTGGGGGAAACCTTGAGCAATGATGTGCCAAAGCCATGGCGTGGATTCCAGCCCTGGGTGAGAAGTTATACCTGATGACCTGAAGTTCCAGTCCAATTCTAAGAACTTAGCTCGTGGTTTGACTTAGATGCTGATGTCATTGGCTCTTACGTGAATCGAATACGAGAATTGGTTTAACAATGTAAGTTGGAGAAGAGCATATTTATGCACTGAAACCTCACTGATTTAAAGTAATTGAAGGGGAAAGCCGGTTTGGTTGATGAAGTCAATTATGAAATGGTTGTAAATAATAAAAGGCCATTTTATGACTTTCAAGTCCATGGATGCATGGAGTTATGTCTACCAAAGTTGCCTGATCAAGGTTCTGCTTTAATGAATAGAGAATGATTTGTAATCAGTGTATCAGAGCATCAGGCTTGTTGGCCTCTCCTTAGATCAGAATTAAATCATTTGTAATTCAGTGTTTGAAAACAGTTGGTCTGTTAAGGAAATAAATAGACCCCTCAGAATTTCGTTTCAAGTATTTGTTTGTTGTCAGCCCTTCCTTTTTGCTGTTGATAATGCAGAGAGAAGCTTCTGATCAACTCCTGTCAAAACATCACAATAAAACCCAGAAATGCACCATGAATAAATAAGATTTTTGCTGTATTTTTGCCAAATGAATTCTTCATTTTCTATATTGGATAATAGATTGCTCGAAACTCATGGAGGGAAATTTTCTGAGGGTTATTAATATCTACAGGGTGTGGCAAGAAATTGGATTTAACTTTTTTTTCATTCACTCATCAATATTTAATGTTTGAAAGACCACATATTATTTGATCCCATTTATATGAAATGTCCAGAATGGACAAATCTTCTCAAAACAGAAAGTAGATTAGTAGGCCTTGGGGGGGAGGGTGGATTTGGAAGGGGAAGGTGAGTGGCTGTAAACCAGTATTGGATCTCTTTCTGAGGTGATGAAAATGTTCTGATATTGATGGTGGTGATTGTACAACTCTGTGAATATACTAAAAACCATTGAATTTTATGCTTTAAATAGGGGAATTGTATGGTATGTAAATTATATCTGGATCATAATGGAGCTGTGCTATGAGCTAGTGCTCTGGGCACTCAAAATAGAATCTTGAACAAGACTAAGTCCCTGCCCTCATGGAGCTTGCATTCTAGTGGGGGAGTCAGGCAATAAACATGTGAACAAACATATAAAAACATAATTTCGAGAAGAAATAGTACTATGCATTAAAATAAAGCAGGATAAGGAAATAGTGATTTGTGTTTGGACACGTGTGTATGTGTGTGTGTGTCTGAGTGTATAGCATATCTGTATGTATGCATGTGGGTTTTGTGTGCATGTTATAATGTGTGTGTTTTATGTATATGTATATCTCTGTGTGTGTATACACACATGTTCTCTATTTTAGACAAGGTGAATTGGGAGGCCATCTCTGGGGAATATAACTGAGCAGAGATCTGAATGAAATGAAAGTATGAGCCATCCAGATAAATGAGATAAGTACATGTCCAGCAGTGCAAAGACCCTAAGGCAGGAATATTGGCTGTATGGCCAAGAAGAGGGGACAGGGAGCTAGTCAGAAATCAAGCTGGAGAGGGTGGCAGGGGTCAAGTCATGTAGGTAATAATCATGGTAATATCTGTGAATTACTTTAGTAGCTCAATCTTAGCACTAAAAATCACCATTAACTTTGCATGACATATTATGCCATCCATAAGTGTTTTTTCACAACCGTTATCTTGTTTGATGCTCACAACAGAAGTTGCAATTAGTCATCTCAGTCTATGGATAAGAAAAATGTGGGACTTGTGATGAGCACCAGCTGTTGTATGGAAGTGTTGAATCACTAAATTGTACACCTGAAACTAATATTACATTGTATGTTAACTAACTGGAATTTAAATAATAACTTAAAAAAAATTTTTTTTAAAAATGTGGGAAATTGTTCATAATTCTTCTGGTTCCACGAACCCATGATCTCACCTCAGAACATGACCTATGTCTGGTAATTCTTATATCCTCATCACCTAAATCAGCATTTGGTGTAAGACATAGGAACAATAAATATTTATGGACTTGACTTCTTTGAGGTCACAAAGTGAGTGGACAGCCAAGCTGGAACTTACATTCTGGTCATCTCACTCCAAATCCCATTGTGTTTGCGTTGACTCACGTGGGCCATATCGCTTTTCTCTTCCAGTCACAGAATGATGAGGATGACAGGGTCTTCAGAGGTCTTCTTCCCAATAAGCTGGCATTTATAGCCTCCATGGCCTGTGGGTGTATATGTAGTTTTCCAGGACTCTGCTAAAAGGGACTGTGACCTGACTCTCTTACTACCCAGTCCCACTTTAACTGAGGGAGTAAGGTTTTCTTAGCATTGTCAGGTGACTTTAACATAATTCATTTTTATCTGCTGACTCTTACAGTTTGGCAATTTTCATCTCTGCCTTACTCGACAGGCTCCATCTTAGCAAAGCCTACCATCTCTCACCCTTGAGAACATAAGTGTTCAAAGGTTGACCCTGTTCTTAATTGATGTATGATCTTGGACTACTGGTCACTCTGAGTCTCAGTTTTCTTATCCGCAAAATGGAGATAATAATACTGTTGATTTCATAGGGCTGCTTGGGAAGCTAAATGTATGTGCACAGTGCTCAGTGCAGTGCCTGGAACAGAGGAAGCGTTCAGTCAATGCCAGCTATTAGCAGCTGGTATGCTTATACTCCCCCTCTCATTGTAGAATTATGGCCAGGGAGGCAAGAAGTAAGGTCATCGCTTGTCAGTGCCTCTCAGTACACTATTTAGGATGCCATTATGAAAGGGCAGTTAGGTGGTCAGAATACGTCCTTGGATTGAACACAGTGTGTGCACAGGTGGAAATTAGGGTTGATTAGTTCCTGAGCTGGGGTGAAGGGAGTGGTGATTATTGAGTCTTCCCAAGTAGACTATTTCATATGAATTACGTTGCTGTCATTGAACTCTCCAATTGGAGGCTATTCTTACCAGGTGGTGCTAGAAATTGGGGGTTGGAGATTCAGGATAACAATGTGGGCAGGGATAAAAAGCCATTGATTAAAAGAGCCATTTGCTTCCCTTCCTTTTCCGTCTCTTAGATTCCGGGAGAAGCTGCTCTCTCTGGTCTTCACTGCTGTTTTGTCTCTTGTTAGCAGGATTCTCACTGTTGCCAGGTAACTGGCTGGCACCTGCAAGGGCTTCTGGAGGAGTGGCCTATGCTTGGCTGCTCGCTGGCTGGGTGACTGGGAGGGAGGTACAAGGAGTCAGAGGTCAAGGCCAAAAGGAAAGGAAGCATCGGTGCCTCTGCACATATACCAGGGCTGCTGAGATTCCCACCAGAGACTTATGGAAGAAGGGGAGGCCTGAAAACATGGAAATCATAAGGAAATCCTCAGCATGTCCTTTTCCCATTCATAATAATCTCTGGCACAGTAAAAAGCCAGTAAATATAAAATACCTTGGAAAAGGAACAATTAGGCTTGTTCTTTTTTCTCACCTTTAAAAAGAAACCTAATTCCTCATAAATTCCAGAAAATGTGTGTGTACGTATGTGACTTCCAGTGCCTTAATACCTCCATCCAAAACACGTCAGTTCCTTCAACTCAGTACTCAAGGTCAGGTGCCCCAGTGACTATTACTATCAGCAGAGGGAGAAGATAAATTGTCTTACCAGGCTGCGCAGAAGCCCCTTGGAAAGCCATCTTTCAGTTGTTTTTTCTCTCCTGTGTTAAGCACTGATTCTCTTCCTAAAGAGGAATAACATGCTGACACTAGAGAAAGAGCAGAGAAGCAAAACAGCAGCTGACTCTAACAAGCATATTTCATCGTTCACCTGAAAGCTGAGTATCTTCCAGCACCCAGGCGGCAGAATAATCCATTTTCACGTGGGCAGAAGCTGTGAGTGTCAGCTAGAAGGGACCCGGGAGATGATTCAGTATGATTCCTTATTTCAGGGATGAGGAAAGACCAGAGGTTCAGTGCTTATCAGGTTCAGAGATGAGACTCCAGAGCAAACCTTCCATGAAAGAGAGAGAATGTCCTCTTAATTCTCTAGCCTTCATACCTTTCGGTGTCCTTGCCATGGAACCTCCAGCCTCTTGCCCCACCAAATGCTTCTAAAACTGTCTGCCTGGCTCTCCAAGTGATATTACAGCCTCTTCATTCTGCCCCAGCCACCTAAATTGACCTGCTATCCATCTCCGGACTATTTCCCAGACTCATACTTGGTCTCGAGGTCTTTTATTAGTTTACTCTGAAGTGTTTGCATCATCTCCCTCTCTCTCTCCGTCAATAAATGTTCACTGACTTCAGCAAAAGAATTTGGTCTTGATTTATCTCTTCCCTCATTTCCTGATTCCATATTTTATATTAACTACTTTTAATGTTTCCAGAAGGATTGACCATAGAAAGTTTGCCCAGAGTATAGCTGACCCATGGCCCATGGAGATGGGAGAGGTTGTCACAGGAGATGTTACATTCTTTTATACATTTTTAAAAAGATTTATTTATTTTAGAGAGTGAGTGAATGTGTGCAACGGGGGGTAGGGGCAGAGGGTGAGGGAGAAGCAGACTCTCCCTGAGCAGGGAGCCTGATTTGGGGCTCAATCCCAGGACCCTGAGATCATGACCTGAGCCGAAATCTAGAGTTGGATGCTTAACTCACTGAGCCACCATATGACCTCCCCCCTTTTTTTAAGGTAATACCAAATAATTGGCCTTGGAGAAACTATAATTTTATTTAAAAATCTAAGATGATAAGTCTAAAATTTATTTCTATTTTTTAAAATATATTTTTTCTTAAGGCATATAAAAATAGTATAAGCTACTATTTTTTGAGCACTTACTATATGCCAGATCCTGAAATAGGTGCTTTATATGTGTCATTAAATATTATCAACAACACTATCATGTAAGTACTGTTATTGTCATCTAACACAAGTGGAAACAAATTCCAGGGAAGTTAAGCAGCTTGCTCAAGGTCATGCAGTGAGTGGGCTTTTTCTAATTCTATGGCTTGTGCTCTTGTCACAATATCAGGTCAACTCAATTAATAAAATAGTTTTGGCTTATCATCTTAGGTAGATGTGAATACAGTGTAATAAACTGACATTTTTAAAAACGATTTTATTGGGCGCCTGGGTGGCTCAGTTGGTTAAGCAACTGCCTTCGGCTCAGGTCATGATCCTGGAGCCCCGGGATCGAGTCCCGCATCGGGCTCCCTGCTCAGCAGGGAGTCTGCTTCTCCCTCTCCCGCTCCCCCCTCTTGTGCTCTTTCTCTCTCACTCTCTCTCTCAAAAAAATAAATAAAATCTTTTAAAAAAACAAAACAAACAAACAAAAACCGATTTTATTTGAGAGAGAGCGAGCGAGCAAGTGCATACATGAGTGGGGGGGGGTGGGCAGAGGGACAAGAGACTCCCCACTGGACAGGGAGCCTGTCAGTAGGCTCCATCCCAGGACCCTGAGATCATGACCTGAGCCATCCACATGCCCCCTAAATTGGCATTTTATGAGCCTTGACAAAGCAACTGTTGGTTATCCACTGCCAGGTAACAACCTTCAAACCTAGTTGCTTATGAAAGTATTTATTATCTCACAGTTAGGTCAGGAATCTATGCATGGCTGGGTTCTTTGGCTCAAGTCTCTCAGAGACTCCACTCAGGGCTTCTGCTGGGCTGCAGTCATATCAAGACTCCACTGGGGAAGAATTGGCTTGAACTCAGTTCCCTCCTGGTTGTTGGCTAGGGACCACCTTTGGTGGGCTGAGTGGTGACCCCCAAAGATCTGAGGTCCTAATCTCTGGAATCTGTGAACATTACTTAAGTTAAAAAGCAGTTTTTAATTCTGGTAAAATACACATAAAATTTACCATACGGTAAAGCTTCAATTGATGAGATTAAGGCTTTTGAGATGAGGAGATGATCCTGGACTATCTGGGTGGATGGACCCTAAATGCCATCGGAAGTATCCCTATTAGGGAGACACAGAGGGAGATTAGACTCAGAAGAGAAGGAGGCAGCGTGACCACAGAGCCAGAGACTGGAATGATGCAGGCACAAGCCAAAGGATGTCGGTAGCCACCAGAAGTTGGAAGAGGCAAGGAACAGATTCTCCCCTAGAGCCTTCAGAGGTAGCATACCCCTGTTGTCACCTTGATCATATCCCACTGAAACTGATTTCAGACTTCTGGCCTCCAGAACGGAGAGGGTACCAATAGACTGCCCTAAGGCCCTTGCCGTATGGGCCTTTCACACGGCATCTCACAACACGGCACTTTGTTTCATTAGACACAGCAAGCAAGGAGAGCCAGAGAGAGTGTGAGCAAGATGGAAGTCACGTCTATAAAACCTAATCACAGATAGACCGTCCCATCACTTCTGCTGTCTTTGACAAATAAGAAGCAAATCACTAAGGTTCAGCCCACACAGCAGGGGAGGGGATTATGTGAGGGCCTGAATACCAGGAGGCAGGGATCACTGGGGACACAGCAACCTGTAGTATTTGCTGTGAGATAAAGGGAAACCAGAATGCATCTCAAATTGCAGATTAGCCTCTGCTGAGTGTTTTTCTGCTTCTCGCTTGATTCATTTACTGAGGCAGCCTTTACCTGGAGGGCTCTTGTTAGGAATGACATAATTTCCTACAGAATCCATTTTAATTCATCCTACTTTGCTGGAAAAGGTTGACCACATAATCTCTACCCCTCTTTTTCACACCAACCTAAAGTCTCATATCTTTCATGTAGACTTTCAAGATTAACTGGAAGTTTTATATAGATTCCCAACCCTAGACATAATAAACTCATAACCTTTATCTGTTCTGAAGGAGAAGGAAAAACAAGATACCCATAGAAAGATTCCATCTAGGGCTGATATAACCAGTTTATTTATAATTATCAAAGTAATTTTGTTGCTGGCTTTCTGCTGAAGCAAATAGATTGTTGCATTAAGCTCTGTTCATCTGGGAAGGTACCTTCACAAAATAGCGGAATTGATGGAGCTGATATTCACATCCCTCTTCTCTCCCCATGCATCTCTTCTATATTGGTGTCCTGCCTCTATCCCAGGGTGTTGTACTCCATGGCATAGCTTTACATCTCTTACTGGGTAGCAGTGCTGTGTCCTAGGGTTCTAGGAGCATGATTTGCTGACCAACTAAGTCCTAATCAATCACCCGAAGAGCTTGATAAAAATGCAAATATTTAGGCCCAACCCAGTTTTGCTAACTATGAAATCTGGTGTGGGACCCAGAAACCTATATTTTAAATAAGCTTCCCAGGTGATTCTTATGCACAATAAAGATGAGAACACTAACCTAAACTCTGTTTCCTGCTCAAGCAGTTTTCATAGCTATCTGTGAATGCTACCCATCTGTTCTATGATATTTATGTTTTCGCAATCAGTCGCCTTTTTAAGTATTTGGAAATACTTAACCCAGTATTTCCTAATTAGTGGTCATTTTACCACTGGTGGTAGGCAAAGGGATTTCAGGGGTTACATGTGTGACCATTTAAAATGTTAATCATGGTGGGGCGCCTGGGTGGCTCAGTTGTTAAGCGTCTGCCTTCGGCTCAGATCATGATCCCAGGGTCCTGGGATCGAGCCCCGCATCGGGCTCCCTGCTTCTCAGGAAGCCTGCTTCTCCCTCCCCACCCACCCTGCTTGGGTTCCCTCTCTCGCTGTGTCTCTCTCTGTCAAATAAATAAATAAAATCTTAAAAAAAAATGTTAATCATGGTTTTTGTTATCTTTAGAGTATTTATGGCAAATTGTATAGGTTTTGCTTTTTGGGAGTTTCCTTAATGAGTTTATTTTTATAAAAAAGAGAGTTAATTTAAAGAAAATATGTTAAATAAGTAATATGTAGGTTCTGTGCAGATCTGGAAGAAACAATGACAGACATAATCAAATGGTTGAAGTTTGGGAAACACTCTCCTAACCCAAAGGAAAAGCTCTTTGTAGATTTCAGGCATCACAGTGGGAACTGGAGGAGGCATTTTGGGGCAGAAAGGCCCTTTGTAGGTCACTGCCAAAGCTTTTATGTGGGGCAGGCCCTGGTGATCAGTATCCATTGTGAAGCTGGTCAGAATAAATAGATGAGCCATGTCTTTGCAAGGTGTGTCTCTTGTGAATATAGAAAAGAGAGAGCCAGAGTAAGAAGTAGTTGCAAACTGGGTGTAATAGAGCTGTACAGAGGCATAAATTTATTCAATATCAGGACTGGTTATTGGTAAAAATGCAATGGAGATAAAGCACCCTCCCACCTCCCCCCACTGGGTCTTCTCTCTGTCGGGGGCATGGCGCCATGCTCTCCCCTCCTTCCTTCTCCTACCCTCTTCCTTCTCTCCCACCCTGACCTTATCAAAATTTGCTCTCAGGCCTTTTATTTTTTTCAGAGTAGTAAATGATCCATATTTTCCCAGAGCACTGGTTTTCAAATTCTATTGAATTGAAGCATTTTAGCATAAAAATTAACTAATGAATATATTTTCTTGGAGATGGAAAAAACCCACTTTATTTTCTTAAAAAAACACGTATTGCAATGACTTTAGTTACAGATGATTATAATCCATAAATAATGTAATATAATATATGTTATTTTTGGAATTTTGATTCATCATACAATATATTCATTAAGTGCTTTTTTTTCCTATTTGAATTTTACTATCCATTTTAGATCTTAGGATTGTGCTGCCCTGTATAGCAGTGACTAGTCACATGGGGCTATTGAGCACTTGAAATGGGGGTAGTCAGAATTGAGATGTGTTGTTAGTGTAAAGTATATACCAAATTTCAACAGCTTATTATAACAAAAGAGAATGTAAAATATACTATTAATAACTTTAAAATATTGAGTATATGTTGAAATGATAATATTTTTGGCTATATTGTGTTAAAATATACAAATTAATTTCACCTGTTTCTTTTTACCTGTTTTAATGTGGCTACTAGAAAATTTAAATTTACATATGTAGCTCATATTAGCATATTAGTGGTTCACATATTTCCATAGAAACCATTGCCTTAAAAAATACTAAGTTCAACTTGCAATAAATCCCAGCCTTTTATTGACTTGACCATGATCATGGGCTCTGAATTTCCCAATATCCTCAGAGTGCTGACAGTGCAAAGTTATGGCTCTTTGGTTCCTAACTTGGGTATTTAGGTCAATTCCCTTACCTCCTTAGTTAATATTAGTAGATTCTATTACAGAAAGATCATCTTGGTCAAGCCTAATTCTTATAAAACCATACCTTAAAATAAGACAACATAAAGATGTGTAGAAAAGTATTTGGATCAACTACAAAGTCAAAGAAGATTGTAGGAACATCAGGATATTGAAAATAACGTCTGTAACAAGTCCAAGATCCCTTCAGTTATTTTTTCCTTTGGCTTATTGATGAGAATCTTCCAATTTTTTATCTGGAAAGTATTACCCTCTTCTGAGGTGGAGTGTTTAGACTTCATAAAGTTTTTTTTGCTACAGGTATTTTAACACTAGGCATTGAAAATCATAACTATCATCATTATAATTGAGTTCTTCAGCTTCCAGCCAATCAGTACCCATCTATGAGTGTAGAGTATTAGATCATATTGTGACTGACCTGCTTTTTGTTTACCCACATCTGAAGCCGGAATAAATAATTTTGTCATCCAAGCTGTATCTTTTGTTTTGGCCATACCATTTAACAGAATACTATTGGCTTCAGGGGCCTCTGTTAGTCTGTTGATGTTGTGTCTGCATATATTCCTAATTTTATTACACAGTATAGATGAACACTGGGTACTGGAGGTGGATCTGCCTGAGTCTTTCTTCATTACTCTTCTTTTCACTTGAACCCTGGGTAGGCCTCGACATCATCCTTAGTTCTATTTGCTTTTCTTCCTCAGTCCTCAAGCTGTCCCTGGTCTCCCCATGCTCCAGTGTGGCTTCAGAGTTGAGAAATGGGTGAGTTGTTCCAATGTACTGTCCTAGTCCTGTCCTGGCCAAACTTATATCTGGGCCCAAATCCCACTCCTCGCTTAGCTCTTACCTGCTGCCTATATTTGTCTTACCCTGTCAAAATTCCTTGGGCTTTTGAAACCTGATGCCCTGTGTCAGCTAACAAGTTCTAGCAGTCATCAAAGTCAATGAATATATAGCAAATGGATATTAAAATGCAGCATCAAAATTCTGCAATCTTTAATGAATTCCCCTAGGCAATTAATTTCCTGAAATATGGTGCATGGCACATCACTCTTTCCTTATTTTTAAAAAGATTTTATTATTTTTTAAAGTAATCTCTACATCCAACATGGAGCTTGAGCTCACAATCCTGAGATCAAGAGTTGCATACTCTACCGACTAAGCCAGCCAGGTGACCCTTGAGCATGGCATATCATTTCTTTACCCAACAAACCTGGAAATATCTGAAACAAAGGATGAATAATCTTGCCACAAAATTGTGTTGAGATTTAATTAACAGAAAACCCTGTATAACACATGTATCAGAGACTATGTGGAGTCACTGCCTATAAATACAGCATTCAGATATCCTTGTGTCCTCTGTTTTGCAATCCATCCACCTCACTCAAACTTTTGACATTGAAATCCTTTTTCACAGAGAAGGCTATGGAACCATGAAATACACCTGCTTCTGTGTTCAGGTTTCCTAAAAGTCTCATACATTGGATATTTTAATTTCCCAAAGTGACCTTTCAACTTGGTTGTATTAAGCTGTGATGGCTTCACTTTGTGATTCACTTCACAATAATATTTGGCTTTCTAGCCAGGACTCTACCTGAGGCATGTGCCACAAGAAATCATCTTTGGAGTTGCCAAGGTGAAGGACCCTTGAATCTTTTTACTGTGGCTGCCAACTTACTTTTGTCTTGAAAGAATCTTCCAGGAACTTCTACTCAATCAGCCATTCCTTGTTCTATAATAGCATGTTCCTATTTGTCAATCATTACTAACATATAACATTCAGTTCCTAATAATAAAATTATTTATTATTAAAATAATAATTATTAAATTATTATATCACTAATATAATAATTATTAAAATTATTATTTCTTAGGTGCTTCACAATGACCATCATTACTCTTAAGTTCTCTGCCATCTTGATAAGTCTGAGAAATCTTTTGCTGAAGCCATATCTTCTCCTGAGAGATTTTTTTCCCATTTTTTAAAAGTAGGCTTCCGGGGCGCCTGGGTGGCTCAGTTGTTAAGCATCTGCCTTCGGCTCAGGTCATGATCCCGGGGTCCTGGGATCGAGTCCCGCATCAGGCTCCCTGCTCGGCGGGAAGCCTGCTTCTCCCTTTCCCACTCCCCCTGCTTGTGTTCCTGCTCTCGCTATGTCTCCCTGTCAAATAAATAAAAAATCTAAAAAAAAAGTAGGCTTCCACCTAATAATGGGGCTTGAACTCACAACCCAGAGATCAAGAGTTGCATGCTCTACCAACGGAGCAAGCCAGGTGCATCCTCCTGAAAGATTTTGGCCAAAGGATTTAAATTCTATTGATGAAATTTTAACAGCCATCAGGAGAAAGAATTTGGAGTGATGATATGTGTACTTTCCAGGCTCTTAAAATTCCACCATCTACTTGTTTACTTATTTGTTCATTGTTCATTTATTCATTCAAGAAATATTTACTTAATACCTGCTTTTGGATAGGTCCTGATTGAGGCACTGGAATGTAGCAGTCTAAACGAAGATTAAGAGCATTAGATAGCCAAAGTACTGTTATAGTGCTGATTAAGTGTGTGTGTGTGTGTGTGTGTGTGTGTGTAGAGGGGGAGGAAGAGAGGGAGAAAGAGGGAGAAAGAAAGAGAAGGCAAGGGAAAGAGAGAAAGAGGGAATTAGACAGACTTTCACTTCTCATTTCATTTGGGTTAGTAGTTATAGATCTAGCAAATATTATTCTGGAATAAGATATGTGAGGATTGTTCTGCTTATTTTATAGCAGAGTTTCCCACGTTTTTTGGGAAGATGGAATCATAGTTTTCACAGAACACCAAACAACATCTGGGGAGCTTAGCTGGGGGAGATACCCAGTTGATCACTGATGTTGGTTCTTTCTAAGTTAGCCTTCTAACTTTGTCAATACCCCTTTTCATTACCACTGCCAGTGACTTAGTCCCATTCATTATCTGCCATACCTGGGCCATTGCAATAATTTTCTATCTGGTCTTCAAGACTTTAGTCTCTCCCAGTGCAGTCCATCCTCCGTACTGTACTATTACTGGCTGCCTTTTACTGAGCAATCTTTAGTTGTAGGTGAGGCTCAGAGATTAGGTGCCACAAACAAGGTCACATAGGTAACAAGTGGCAGTAACAAGAGTTCTATTATACTGGTGTTTTTAAAACTGTGATCTGTAGAACACTGGAGGCCTAAGGACATTCCCAAGTACTCTGTGATGATTTGTAAATTTTTTCATTTAAATCATACGCCCTTAACCTTGAGCTAGAGCTAGACCACCCAAAGTGACCCTTGCTGAGGACTGCAATGCAGTTTCAATTGTGTTTGTGCTCACTGTAACGTTGAGGTGAGTAATGTTGCTTTAGTTGGGATTGGCTTTTGAGAAAAAAGCAGATTGTGAAATTTTTTTCAGCAGTGATTGCAAGAATCTTGATTTGGAAGAAGACTTTTCCATCTTTTCTAGCTCTAAGGAAACATTTTAATTATAGCTAGGGGGTTTATCCTATTTCCTTTGGGGCAGGATGGACACACATGCGTGACACAGGGCTTGGGGAAAAGGCAAAGAGGAATTATTTTATAATATCAGGTAAATAAGAAATAGGAAGGAATCCAACTGCCAGTCAGTCAACCAATAGGCAGCAAATTGGAGAAATTAAAAATACAAGAGTGGAGCCAGGTCTCTTTGCACAGCTAGGCTTGTGAGGCCTGAAGATGCAGGATTACTGGGCTCATTTCTACCTAAACCTTCAGGGCCTGCAGATGTTTCTGAGTGAGTGCTGAAGGAGCTACCAGGGGGCTGGTGGATTAGTGCCCATGTCCCATGTCCGTGCTTGGGAAGGAAAGGACAGTGAAAGATCCTTGAGAATTTTTAGAAGCAAGTCATGGGTGAGGACAAGAAGATAGAATGCAGGTCAGAGATGGGCGCCTGGGTGGCTCAGTCGTTAAGCGTCTGCCTTCAGCTCAGGTCATGATCCCAGGGTGCTGGGATCGAGTCCCACATCGGGCTCCCTGCTCGGCGGGAAGCCCGCTTCTCCCTCTCCCACTCCCCCTGCTTGTGTTCCTGCTCTCGCTATCTCTCTGTCAAATAAATGAATAAAATCTTTAAAAAAAAAAAAAAAGAATGCAGGTCAGAGAAAATCTTCAGAAAACCTGCCCTGGTTGATTTCCTTGCAATGGTGGGAAGTGAAGGTTTCTCTAACTCTTCAGTCTTTCAGTGCAATGCATGCATTTTAACTGTGGGCTAGGGGATGGGTTACATCAGAATTGCTTATAATGTTGGTGAAAAATACAGCTTTCTGGGGCTGACTCAGAATCTTGGAATATCAGGGAATGGGACCGGTTAGTTTTAGCATTCCAGAAAATTCTTAAGCAAGTTAGAATTTGAGATCTACTGGCCTTGGGACTTTCTCTATAAGGTAGGGGACAGAGTTACTGGAAGGACTCTAAAATTTTCATTTTGAAACCTGGCCAAACTCTGCGAGAAAAGGTGAACACCTATTGGAGTGATAGGGCATACATGTTTTAAACCTGTGTGGGCTCTTAAAATGTAAGCCCCCCCCAGCAGAGAGAATGCATTAAGTCCCTACACATTAGAATCACCGAGTTTCTTAAGGACAGCAAGAGGGACCTGGGCTCCATTGTGAATCGTGGTTGAAAATGGTAGAGGATAGTTCATGTTAAGAAAAAAATGAAAAGAAGTGGTGGGGAAATAAAATTCAAATAAAATTCTTGGGCTTGCCCATTTGTTCCTACTTCTAAGGCCCCTATTACCAACCTGACCCTTATATGCTGTTGCCTTTTTTCAAGCTAGGGAAACTTTTTCCTTCATCTTTTTTGGATGTGTTTGGAATTTTGCCTAAACAAGGTCTTAGGCAAACCTGCTCCTGTGTTATCTTTAGTATCTCCTTTGCATACGTGCCCTGAGGAAGTGCGATCCTCCATGCATTCTTTCTTCTGATGAATATTTGATTGGCAACCTTAAAATTTTTCTTTGTGTTTAAATTATAAACTCACTGCAAGCACAAGGCACCTTTCACAGTCTTTTAAACTACATGTCAATATGTGTTCTTGTAGAGCTATAATTACCTATTATTTCATAGCTTTCTGAATTAAATATTCATTAAACAAAAGCTGAAAATGGTATTAAATTTATATAAAATTTTTAATGTGCAAAAATTACTAATCAGTATGTTAATGCAGCCTTATCAGAATTTGACTTATGTGGCATGGAAGGACATTACATTTTTTACTAATGCTTTGCTTTTTGAAGCCATTCATATTTATAAAATAATGCACATTTTCCTAGAATAATGAATTATTATGTGAGGGAGTTTCAAAATGTAAATGAGAAACAATTTCACTGTACTGTCTTTGGGGAAAGGAAAGGATGTGATTTTTGAATACAAATGGAGGTTTCCCACTTTTGCCAATGATCAGAATTAACACAGCAAGTAGAAGGGAGTATAGGGGATGGATGTGGGTCTTCTCACCTCAGGAATTTCTGGGGGTGGAGAGAGGAAGTTGCATCTTTTTTTTTTTTTTTAAGATTTTATTTATTTATTTGACAGAGAGAGACACAGCGAGAGAGGGAACACAAGCAGGGGGAGTGGGAGAGGGAGAAGCAGGCTTCCCACAGAGCAGGGAGCCCGATGTGGGACTCGATCCCAGGACCCTGGGATCATGACTTGAGCTGAAGGCAGTCGCTTAACCAACTGAGCCACCCAGGCGCCCGAGGAAGTTGCATCTTTACCATCCAGGCAGTTATACAGGTCCTAGGGAGATAATGTCTCTAATACAATCAGCCATTTCATTAAAAAATGTTTATTCAGGTAATACATGAACCTTGAATTAAAAAATGATCATGTAGAAAGCCTTTAAAAGGAGCAACAATGTTTGTCTTACTCCATTCCCACTCGCTGGAGGCAACTATCTTCAAGTGACTTTGTTTTTAGTGTTTTTGGTAGTTACCTTTCTATTTCTAAGTAGTATACTTGTCCTTTACCATTATTGATGGGTTATTTTAAGGTATATGTATTGATTATCCCCTATCAGACATGAGTATTACACTATTCTCCTCTTCTCCTTCTAATTTTTAATGCAGTTGGTAGTTCTGTTGGTTTCCTGTTTTCAGTCTTTAAAAAAATGTTTTTCAAATCTCCTTTTCTCATTCAATCAACTTTAGTAATGAATAGCCCCATGTGTTAGATGAAGAATTGAGCACATTTACCCTTCCTCTATTTTTTCTTCCTCTTTACTAGCTCCATTAAGTTTTGGATTTCATGGACATTATCCATATCGTTCAATGTTTATCCTTATGCCAAACTTCTCTTACCTGTGCTAGCTAGAGTGGGCCTCTGTTCTTCAGGATCTGAAGAGTCCATGTGGAAATGATTTAGAGCATGTTATTTATGTAACTATATGTCCTGTTTTCTTATGTACTTAATGCAATCATGAGCATTTTCCTGGTATTTTTATTTTTTAAAGTATCATTCTTCATGGCTATAGGCTATTCTAAAATGTTAGACACACTGCAGCTTCGCCTTGGCTTTGTTATTTAGCCAGAACATGCTATTCAACTTTGGTTTGGGCTTTATCTTTGAAGCCCTAATAGATGAATATGTACTTCAATAACATTTCTGACATCTCTGAACTTGAGTGTGAGCGGTGATTGTGTAATTGCTTATTTACCATCATAAAATATCAGTGTAACAATACCTGTAAGATGAACACATCATGTTATTTGGATTTGTTGTTAATATTGGCATATTGGGATACTAGAACATTCAAATATGGGTAAGTTTTATTCTAGATGTAATTTGAATGAAAAATCTATGTGCTTTATTTAATTAAATCTCTTAGTCAAATGAAATATAAACATGTTTATTTTTGCAAGAGTAAAACTCTGCATTAATTAATATGATCGTGAGAACTATAATTTTAACACATAAAGATAATTACTAAGAAATTTCAGGTAAATAAATAAGGAAAGAGTGTCAGTTAATATGCATAATAAGAGAATATATTAGCCAGATTACTTTAGAGAAAACTATATGCTTTCTGAACCTACAAACACTTATAACATTAAATTAATTATAACAGGGGTGCCTGGGTGGCTCAGCTGGTTAAGCGACTGCCTTCGGCTCAGGTCATGATCCCAGGGACCTGAGATGGAGCCCCGCATCGGGCTCTCTGCTCAGCGGGAAGCCTGCTTCTCCCTCTCCCACTCCCCCTGCTTGTGTTCCCTCTCTCCCTGTCTCTCCCTCTCTCTCTGTCAATTAAATAAATAAATAAAATCTTAAAAAAATAAAAGCTTTAAAAAAATAAATTAATTCTAACACAAGGTAGAGAAATATAGAATAGACAATATCAGAATTCTAATCTTTGTAGAATTTTTTGGTGTTCTAAAATTCATAACATTAAACAAAATAGCCTGTAAAAACTATATTTAGTTTTAGTTATTTAATTTGGTTTAGGTCATGAGTCTCTCAAGAAAAGGTTCTATTTGGAAATTCTTCACATTTTATGAGAATAAGTAAAAAGCAGAATGTCAGTTTTACTTCTTGAAATGTCATGAAGAGAAAAACTCCAAATCATGAAAATCAAAATTCATCATAACTGTCTTCAATCCAGACATAGTATTAATAGCCAATAGTTATTTTCTCTCTATATTCTCATTTAATGCTCCCAGCGGACCCTTGAGGTGTGGGTATTATTAACTCATTCTAGAGATGAAGAAACCAAGACTGAGAGATTAAGCAATTTATCCAGGGCCACACAGCAAGGAAGTGAGAGAGCAGGACTTGAACTCAGGCAATCTGATTCAAATCTGTGCTCTTTACACCAAGGTGTCATCTCTTAAGTAAGAGATACCTGAAAAATACTTAGACGGGGTTCCTGGCACGAAGCAAGCATCCAAAAAAAGCTAGCTCTTATCATCCAGTTGCTCACATGGGGTGGGGAGTGCTGGAATGAGAGAGGGAGAGGAACTGATGGGTTGTTCACCTTTTACTCTCCCAGCCTCTGGGGGGTGGCGGGTGGGGGGTGAAGGGGGTGCACATGGCCCCAGGGAGCCAAGAAGCCAGCTTCAGCCAGGAGGGTCTAAGATAACAAAAGCCTCCATTGAAAGCCTCAAGTCTGGCTGTTGAGCTCCTGGAGGCCAGGTACCTGCTGGAGCACATAGGCTCCTGTGACTGGGCTCCACCACCAGCTTCCTTCTCACTTTGTAAGAGTAACCATGGAAATGGCTGCAACATTACAGTTTCTTTAACATTGGGTGCATTACTTTCTAGCTCTGCTGGGGACGACTGTGGTGGGCTGGAGATTTCAGTGGAGTGGTATGTCATCACAGCACTGGGTTTTGGGGTGCTTTGTACAACTAGCTCTTCCCCTAGATGAAAAGAGGGAAGGTTACCTAGGGTTGCTTAGAGGATACTTGTAAGCATTTTACAGAGAAAGCTTAGTAAACCCCAAAGCTGTTTTCTTTAGAGCAGAGAAGGTTTGGAAATGTACGGATTTTTCTGGGATTAGCTCTACGTAGGCACAAATGAAATTCTTTCCTAAGGGCAATCACTGCCAGTTTACTGTAATTAACTAAGAACTGCAGACTGCACGTCACTGAGAAGCCAGTGAGTAGGAGTTTGGGGCCCAGATGTTAAAGATCCAGAGGAAATTGAAGCAGTGCTAATAGCAGTTGTGGAAGCTGAGACAGCTGCTTCACTTGTGCCTAAGTGTTCACAATTTATTAACTGTCTTCTTTAGAGTGCAACCTTTAAAATGTGTGCAAATGGTACTCATGAGTTGTTAACATTCATGTTTTGTGACTTTGGTGGGGTTATATACTTTATTTATTTTATTTTATTTTATTTTTTTAAAGATTTTATTTATTTATTTGAGAGAGAGAGAATGAGAGAGAGCACATGAGAGGGAGGAGGGTCAGAGGGAGAAGCAGACTCCCTGCCGAGCAGGGAGCCCGATGCGGGACTCGATCCAGGGACTCCAGGATCATGACCTGAGCCGAAGGCAGTCGCTTAACCAACTGAGCCACCCAGGCGCCCTATATACTTTATTTTTAAAGCTCCATAATGTGTCTTTCTTTTGCCTGTGACTAGGGAAAGTCTGTCTGATTAAGTCACATGACCTTAACCTCAGACACCGTGTAGCTGAGTCTACCAGATGTCAAGACGTAGAATCTAGTAGAAAACACACTACCTCTAGAATACCAAGAATACCAGCCTTACAAAGTCAACCCTGGAAAATGGTGGCACATATTACCAATTTTCGTTTTTAGGTCCTTCTCCCCCCACTCCTAGGGCTCCAGGGATTCCACAGTTGCCCCAGCACTTCTTAACTGCTTTGAGGTGGCTCTTGGATCCTGTCATATCACTCCCCCAAATTCCCATCACCATGTCCCCCTTGTGTATGTTCCCTCTCATGGCTCTGCTGCATGACCAGTTGGTCTCGCTGGTTTTGAAACTGGAAAGGTTCAGATGCTCTTCTTGGTCTAAGAAGTATCCAAAGAAGTGTCAAGACACATCCAGTCTGGGTCCACAGAAGTTAGCAGCAGGCCTGCCGGGGAGTATGGTGAGCATCTCCTACATTTTTGGGTCTGCTTTAGCAATTAACTTTATGACACACTTCTATAATACTTTTACAATTTAGAATCATTAATAATTCTGAATAAAATGCAAAATTAATCTGAAATTAAGGCATACAATGGAACAATTTAGAAACAGCTAAAAATTGCTATCATGAGGTACTGAGGTACATTGTTACGGAGGTAGGCAGCCTCCAAGATGGCCCCCAAGGATCCCAGCCCCCTGGTTTTCACACATTTGTGTCGTCTCCTCCCACACTGTGCCAGAGTTGGTCTGTGGTACCAATAGCATGCAGCATAAATAATGGTGTGTCACTTTTTTTTTTTTAAGATTTTTATTTATTTGACAGAGAGAGATACAGCGAAAGAGGGAACACGAGCAGGGGGAGTGGGAGAGGGAGAAGCAGGCTTCCCGCCAAGCAGGGAGCCCGATTCTGGGCTCGATCCCAGCACCCTGGGATCATAACCTGAGCCCAAGGCAGACACTTAATGACTGAGCCACCCAGGCGCCCCTGGTGTGTCACTTTTGACATTAGGTTATAAAAAATTGCAGTTTCTGTCTTGGGTACCTCTTATTTCCTTGCTCATATTCTCTCTCTCTCTCTCTAAATCACTACTCTGGGGGAAGCCAGCTTCCATGTTGTGAAGAAACTCAGGTAGCCCATGGAACCAAGCCCATGTGCTGAGGAACTGAGGCCTAAGGACCTCCAGGGCTATGAGAGAATACATTTTTTGTTGTTTTAACCCACCTAGTTTGTGGTAATTTGTTATGGCAGCCCTAGCAAACTAATACAGGTTAATTTGTAAGTCAGCAGTGGATAACAGAGACAATTATTTAACCAAGTTACTCTTTTACTATATTCATTGACTTTTCAATGAGGAAGTATGTGGAAAAGACACTTGTTTCTTCGGGCCATTTTTCTGTGTTTTTGGCAATTTTGCAAAATTTTACCTGGAACTACCTTTTTCATCAGGGCAAGAGGGGTCAGATGTGTTAAGGACATGACACACTGGGGTGCATAAAGCATGCAGCTTCAAACACAGAACCTATGGTGCGGCTATGGGTTTGGGCCCTGCCACACAGCAATTCTGATATGTTTGATTTTGCCTATCTCTATCAAGGGGTGGGGGAGATATTTTATAATTACATGCACTGTGTTGGGGAGTGCATATTTTGACTAGACATCAACAAAACCAAATTTTCTGCTTATAGTTTTACATGTATATGATTGGAAGTGTTTTCCATAGACTAACTATGACTCTGTAAGCTTCAGACCTGGCTTCTCTACTACCTACATACCTCCAGTGTTGCTCACTTTCATGTCATGATATGACCTCTGGCCCTGCATCTTTGTGTTGTAAAACGGAATGAGTTAGCTCAGTCAGTGATAGGATTCCTCCTGGAAAACCATTCCTATACCAGGGTGGCTAGAAATGACTTGAAATATACATGAAAGCGACTGATAGACACAGAAAAGCTCAAGCTAAATGTATCCCTGGCTCAACTTCCCCTTAGCAGATCCCCAAAATACCCTTTCCCTGGGAAAGAAGCACTCTGTTCTTTGGCATTATTGCCTTTTGGGTGATACAAGCATAATACTGCCGGTGGCCATTTCTATCTCTCTGTGAAGAAATCCTGCCAGAGAGTGAAGCATATCCAAGAAAAGCAGAATTAAGATAAGGGTAGGGGGCGGGAGAGGTGGGGAGATAAAGAGACAGAGACACAGAGAGAGAGAGAGAGAGAGATTTATTTCTGAAGACATCCCTAGATCCAGTTGTGATTGAAACCAAATTTAGTTTTTTAAGTTACCTGAGCCAAGACATACTAGACTCCCCTGTTTCTGCTTAACTGAACTTGAACGGTTTGTCTTTTCCTTCTTTTTTCACTATTTCTTCCTCAACTTCTAGAATTTGGCACATGATAGGCACTAAATAAATATTTATTGAATGAGTGGATAAATTGGATTTCTTTTTTTTTTTTTTAAGATTTTATTTATTTGACAGAGAGAGCACAAGCAGGGGGAGCGGCAGACAGTGGGAGAGGGAGAAGCAGGCTCCCCGCTGAGCAGGGAACCCGATGCGGGGCTTGATCCCAGGACTCTGGGATAATGACCTGAGCTGAAGGCAGATGCTTAACTGACTGAACCACCCAGGTGCCCCTAAATTTGATTTCTTTAAACCAGAGAAGGCCTTACTAAATCAGGAAGATTTTTAAAAATTAATTATAATCAAGGTAGAATTTAAGTGCTATAGACCATATGCTAAAGGTAGGCTATTGATAAGTACACATAATTAAACAGAGAGGGAACATGCTTGGAGCACATTAAAAGCTAAGGCCTAGAGAAAGGAATGTACTGGACATGCTCAGAGAATGTGAGTGCAGTGGTCATGTTGGGTAGTAAGTTTCTGGAGGGTGTGGGGATGATGTTGAGAAGGTAGGTAGCTCATCTCTGAGAGATGTGGGTGACCAGATGAAGAACTTGGCATTTATTTGGTAGCCAATGGGGAGTCAATGGGTGATTTTTGAGCAGAGAAGTGAAATATTATCTCTTCCATGGACAGTTTCATTTTAACAGAAAACCCAAAGCTTCTACCTAAAAGGATTTACTTTTACATAATAGGAATTTAAGGTCATAGGGCAGGTTAGTGAAGATTTTTGTGAAAGAACTTTCAATAGTCTCAAATTATACCATGTAGGCCACTGCTGTCTTATGACTAGTTATTTTCCTGTGATAATCTGGGGTTAAGTTCAGTCATTTCACAAAAACCTAGTTGCAACTTTTAGTACCCTGAAATAGAAGCACAAAGACCTGAAAGGAGATAAAGGAAAGAAAAATGAAAAATGAAGAAAATGCTTTTTTCTCTTCGGGTACATTTTATCTTTCGGAAAAATTCAAAACGATGAATAAACTAAGATAAGTTTTCAGCAATGATAAAACCATCAGATGATTTAAAAGTGAAACATCTGAAGAAGCAGAAATTGCGTGAATAGCCCAGAAACTAAGACCAATTAAGCATACGCTGATTGGAACCTAGAGTAAGTGATATAAATCGGACTGGAAAAAGTAGGGTGTGGTCAAATTAGACTGGGAGCATGGAGGAAAAAAACAATTTTGTGAGCAATCCAGTTAGAGTATGTAACATATTTTATACCCTTAGCTAACAAAAGGACTGTAAATTATGTAAATCTAGTGCATTTATTTTGATTATTCTGCAATATGTTGTTTCTTCTTTTCCCAATCTATATAAATTAAAAA
Organism: Neomonachus schauinslandi; assembly: GCF_002201575.2. Lineage (NCBI taxonomy): Eukaryota > Metazoa > Chordata > Mammalia > Carnivora > Phocidae > Neomonachus > Neomonachus schauinslandi. The sequence goes on along the minus strand of NC_058408.1, from coordinate 43,003,103 downwards.
AAGCTTTTTCCTTTTGATGTAGATTTCAGGTATTTTATATTTATGGTTTCAAGGTATCCTGTTATTTCTCTTCATCAATTTTCTTCTTCTTTTCATGATATCTCTTGTGAAAATGCATTTATTATTTGTAAGTACATTATTAGAGTTTAATTTTTTACTCTCTTCTAACTTAAAATTATATTTTCTGGTTTTGGTTTCTGTGATAGAGGAAAAAATGATCCTAAGTGCTGACATTCCACTCCCTTCTTAGGGTAAGATTACTCAGCCCTTGTGGTGATGAGTGCAGTAAGTGATAGACATGGCAAGGACAGAGAGCTGGGTATAATAATGATGGGATTGATGAGGTCTAAGGAGCTGTTGAGACAAGAAAGAACCTAGAGGAGTATGGGAGGATTTCAGTGACTGCTGGCGGGAATTGGGGGTGGGGAAAAACTATTTGTATAAGCAATTTTAAGGAAGTTTTGATTGGGGATAAAAAGTGTCACACCTATCACTGAATCCCTTAAAAATTTCCATAAAAGCATCCCGTTTCCATTTGTTGCTCTTACAATCAGATTTGTGGATATGCAAGAGTTTTTCTAATTTACCAGTGTGTTGAGATTGGATTCAAGGTGAGAGGAGAAGATGGCCCAGTTTTATTTGGGTTACTTTTTAAAGAAAAAAAAAATATCATTCTTTGGTGATGAAAACTATAAAAAGAAGACTTTCTATAAAAGAGGGTCATGACAACAGCTATAAAACAGTGTTTTTCTTCTTTAGTCCCTCTTAAATTTCTCATATCATTCTAGGGTTCCAGATTCTGTGCTATTTGATGTGTACTCATGCACTAATCCTCTCAATTACCATCTGGTTCCACCATTTTTTTTCTTTTCTAGTCAGCTTAGGTGATGTCTTTGATACCATGGCCATCATGTCATAGATGACTACTCAAGTCACCACTGGTGATATCCACCAAGGTGTGGCTGACTCGACCATGCTGCCAAAATCAACTGAAGGTTTTGCCTACTACCTTATGAAGGGAATGCCTCTAAAGGTACCAGGGTATTGCCTACGTTTGATATCATACCATCTCTGACATTTCCAATTCCAGATGTGGATGCTGGTTGTCCACTGCTCCAACTGTGGAATCCATTCTGTTCCCTTGTGGTTTTTACTTTAGTCCCCTCTCTCTACAACACAGTTATGAGACCATGGTAATAGGACATGCTGGGAGGCAGAACCAGGCTAGCCTCAGAAATACTCCCTGGTTTGTTCTGGGATCTTTCTTATAGGTCTCAATGTTCTCTTACCTGAGGCCATGTTCTGTCGTTAGAGGTGCTTTGGCCCATCACGTGAGGCTCCTCAAGGTCATGTTTAGACTCATCTTAATCTCAGCGTGGAGTTCAGGCTTTCATGTCAGCTAGGTGGATAATAGTTTTCATAGTCCTTTCATTTGTATTTGCTCCTTGGAGAAATAGTGCATATATCATTAGGATGATTGGTTTCTGTCTCATACCCAATGAAAATTCCAGTATTGAAAGGGAGACGTGCTTGTTTCTGTTATTTAAATATCCATTCATGTATTTATTTGTTGGTTCATTCAACACATATCTAATTAGTAACTACTATACACCAGGGACTGTTCTGGGATTGAGGACAAACCAGTGACCAAGACAGACAAAGTTTTTCCCTTCTTGGAGTTCACCTTCCTGTGGGCAGACAAAAGTAAACCAACATAGTGATTTCAGATAGCAGTAAGTTCTCTGAAGAAATACAACCAGAAAGGGAATTAAGAGTAACGATGGGCATAGGTGTGGGGGGACACTCTTTGAGATAGGGTTATCCCTCAGGGCAGGCCTCTCAGAGTCTCTGAAACACCAAACTTTTAGTCCTTTTACTTGCAGGTAGTCCCTTCTGGGTGTTGTCATGAAATGAGCTGGGGAGGTGATTATATCTGTGTGCTGAGGTCAGAGGTATCATTCTTTTTCAATAATTTCAGTTCAGAGTCATTGGCATATAAAAGGAAGGAGACACTGTTTGTTTCAGGAAGAAAAATGGGCTTGACTTTTTTCCATACAGAAGTTATTGGTGTTTCCAGTAGTTTCTTTTGCCCCTCCCCCCACCTCCCAATCTCAGCATGATTTTTACCTTCTTACACCAGCACATATTGCGGCCCTCATTTAACTACATGTAACTGTAATGCAGCATGTTATTCAAATAAACAAATGCACAAGGCATTTTCTCAAAGCTTATATAGTCTTCCTAACTATTTTGTACAGATGAGTGTCCTAGGTCACAGAGCTAGTAATAGTAATGAGAGCTACTCAGAATGACTACCTGCTATGTGCTGGGACAGCTAAAGTATTTTTACCACATGTTTGCTCCAATTTTTCTAGGAGACAAGCATTAGTATGCTCATTATGTTTTGGAGGAAGTTGAGGCTGGAGAGATGAAAAGGTTGTCAAGCCACACAAGTATTGAGCATAATTTTGTGCCTGATTCCCAAACACCATTCACTTTCCATCAAACTATGATCATTCCTAAGGTGAAATCAGGCCTATGTAGGTGACCCCAGAACCTCTATGATCTGAGTCATGGAAGAGCAGCAAGTCCAGAATTCAAATTCAAGTCCCTAGATTGCATCGTATCTAAGAGCATGGGCTGTGGTGGAGGTCACACAGATCTCGGTTTAAATCCCGGCTGCGGAACTTACTAGCAGTGTGACTGTGGGCAATTTATGGAGCCTTTCTGATTCTCAGTTTTCTGATCTATAAGTGGGCATAATAAACACCTACCTCAAAGGATTATTTGGAAGAATTAAATAATGCATATTCTGTTTTTAGAGCAATTTTTGGTGCATATGAAGTTCTCAGTACTTTCTAGCCATTATCATTCCATTTCACTGTGGCAGACCCTACTATTACCATTCTACAGCCAACCACCCACTTCCTTGCAAAGGAAACCACAATTCTCTGTAGCTCTCAAGCAACCACAATACCTGACAGACTTGACCCTCTCCCCATCCCTGGTAGGTAGATCATGATTGGTCTAAGTCAGAAGTTCTCAAAATGTGGTCCGAGGATGAGCAGTATCAATATCACCTGGGGACTTCTTAAAAAAGCACATGTTCAGGGGTGCCTGGGTGGCTTAGCTGGTTAAGCATCTGCCTTTGACTCAGGTCATGATCCCAGGGTCCTGGGATCGAGTCACGTTTCGGGCTCCCTGCTCAGCGGGGAGCCTGCTTCTCCCTTCCCTCTGCTGCTCCCCCTGCTTGTGTTCTCTCTCTCTCAAATAAATAAATAAATAAATAAAATCTTTAAAAAAACCACACAAGTTCAGGCTGTACCCAAGATCTACTGAATCAAAAACTCTGGGAATAGAGCCCAGCAATCTGTGTTTTCACAAACCCTCTAGGTGACTCTATTAAAGCTTAAAAACCACTGATCTAAAACAATCATGATAATCTTATTGCCCTTTCCAATAATTGGGTTAAGCTTGGCCATATGACCCAGTCTTGGTCTATAGGACTTGGGAAGGAGTCAGCTGGGAAGGGGAAGTGTGCTAAAGTTTTCTTTGCACATTTAAAGAGGTGCATTCTTCCTTACAGGATGCTACTTGTGGTGTATGGAACACCTGGAATTATTCTTGCCACTTTGAAACTATGAGGAAGATGTTTCTTAAGAAAGGCAGAGCAGAAAGGTAGAAAGAACTGGGTCTTTGTTAATGCTGCTGAGCTGCCAAATTAGCCAAACTCTGGACTTTCCTTTATGTGCTATAATAAAATTATTGATATGTAAGCTACTTTTAGTTGGTTTCTTATTTGCAGTTGAAAACAAACTGTCTGATATTCCCACATAACAGTTGTCTCTGTGTAAACCAGGGCTCTCCGAAATGTGCAAAGATTATGGTGCACGGAAAATGTGGGCTTTAATCACAGTCATTATTTATTTAGTTTTCTTTAAAATTATTTATATTTATTTAGTTGTATTGGTGGTGGAGGGGCAAAGCATTCATTTTGTTTTTTTCATTAGACTCAGGACGAGCCAAGATGTCAGACAGCTCAATGAAGAGACACTTAGTTGTTCTCATGTGTCTAACGATCCGGATGTTTGGCTTCTGAAAATGAAAACATCGAGAGCATGTTTTCACTTTTCAGCTAGATTTTGGTATCATCTTGAGACCATTACTAAGAAGAGCCAGGAATAAAGGGTTTATGCAAGAAATAGGATCACCCTAGAGCATCAGTGGCAAGGTATGCTGCCCGTCCAGCAATTGCTTCCTTCATGTTTTCAGTCATTCAAAAGAACAGAAATCTGCCGTGTTCGGGATCCTGTGTATTGGGGGGCGGGAGTAGGTATGACTTCATATGTAAGTATTACTTTATAGAAAGGAAGACAGTTTTTGTCTTCCAAGAGCGCATAGTTTAGCATTGAGCAACTGGTATAATGAAATAAATTGACATAGTAGAGATTGGTAAGGTGTTTGTGGGGGGTGGGAGTGTTTGTGGAGAAGGGAACCACCATTCGTTTCATTATTTAACACATACTCATTGTTGTTTAATGACAAAGATGCTGTTTTAGGCTTTGAGGGTACAGGGATAAGCATTACCAGCTCTGGTCTCTACTCTCATGAAGCTTACAGTCTAATGGGAAAGACATGAATGTATAAACACAAAAACACATAGTGATAAATTCAGAGAATGGGATGAAAGGAAAGTACTGTGCTATCAGAGAGAGTAATGGGGTGATGCAGTTTTTGCTTTGGGTGTTCAGGAAAGGACTGTCTGAGGATGTGACATTTAAGTGAAGACCTGAAGGGTGAGTGGGAGTGAACATGATTAAGTTTGGGGGAGGCGGGGGAGGAAAGGTTAGAAGCATCTTCTTACAGGAAGTGGCACTAGAATGGAGTCTCAGAAGTCAAGCTGGTGTGGTACCAAATGCCTCTCTCTGTGCACATAGAGAAGTCTGTAAGGAATATACCAAAATGCTAACGGGGTTTTATCTCTGGGTAATGGGATTGTGTCTACTTTTAATTTTCTTGTTTCTGTTTTATTTACTATATTTTTTATATACTTTCTTGCAAGAATAATAATAATAAAGCTACTTTAAAAAGGTAATCCTAAAGAGAAGGAGAGAAAAAGGGTGTTTTCAAATAGGCAATGATGGGGTCAAGGTTTAGGTGTACGTGTCTCTGGCCAGGCAGGGTGGGGCGGGTGGGTTGTATTGCCAGGCAACAGCTTGCAATGTTTATATAACTGCTCATTACTTGAATGTCTTCTTAATGACTACAGCATGGCAGTGGGGATGGGGGTGAGAGATGGAACAGGAAAGTAGGCAAGAGGTCAGGTCAGGAAGGACCTATGTGGTCAGGAAGAGTTTCAAGTCAATATGGAGTAAGGTGATCAGATCTGTGTTTTAGAGACACACCCTGGTGACAATGGAGAGATTATGTGGGACAATGGTAGTTAGCAGGGTGAGCAACATAGGGCAGGGCAGGGGAATGTTGTTGTTGTTGTTGTTTTTTAAGTGGTACATTCAACGGAGTGACCTCAGCTACTCTTCATGGCTTATTGGTAAATTGGGCGATTCTTGTTTGTATGGACCAATGTGGCCGAGTTGAGTGATTAATCATTAGCTTCAGATGATTAATTTAGGACTAGTCTGATGGGGTGCCTGGGTGTGTCAGGTTAAACGTCCAACTCTTGATTTCGGCTCAGGTCATGATCTCAGGGTTGTGAGATCGAGCCTCACGTCTAGCTGCCCACTCAGCAGGGAGTCTGCTTTTCTCCTTCTTCCTCTGCCCAAATGCCTGGTACCAAATGCCTCTATCTGTGCACATAGAGAAGTCTGTAAGGAATATACCAAAATGCTAACAGGGTTTTATCTCTGGGTAATGGGATTGTGTCTACTTTTAATTTTCTTGTTTCTGTTTTGTTTACTATATTTTTTATATACGTTCTTGTAAGAATAATAATAATAATAAAGCTACTTTAAAAAAGTAATCCTAAAGAGAAGGAGAGAAAAAGGGTGTTTTTAAATAGGCAATGATGGGGTCAAGGTTTAGGTGTACGTGTCTCTGGCCAGGCAGGGTGGGGGCTCTCTCTCTCTCTCAAATAAATAAATAAATCTTTAAAAAAAATTTAAAAAGACCAGTCTGATGCCAAACAACTGGGTGGATGCAATTTTTTTAAATGTCTCAGCTGCGTAGTTCTGTGTAGTACAGACTCCCTGTCTCCTTATCATGGTTTTCACCATTTGTCCCGTGTGGGTCTTAGGAGCATCAAGAGCACCTGTCCTTTTCCTACCTTAGTGAGAGATCAGAACAAGGTTGCATCTGTAGAATGATTGATTTCCTCACACACAAATATCACTGAAATATAAACAGTCATTATTATTTTCTCTGATGCCAACTTTTTGTGCAGGTTTTAATTTTGTCTGTTCATTTCAACCAAATCTGAGGTCTCCATGACTACAATAGAAGAACAGAAGGAAAAGAATGGTTCTGTCTCGGAACATCCTAAATGGCATTGTTTATTATAAAATGTGGTTATTTTAAAGGATGCCCACATTTTAAAAGGTGTAATGCTGTTCATATGGTGTTCCAAGCCAGAGACCCATTTTTATGTTCTGGTCGTGGGTGATATGTGAACACATTGGGAAGATATATCAATAAAGACTCGAGAAACAGACTAGAGGATTCATGGCAGAATTCAGATGTGGCGAGATATGTTTATTTACTTAGCTTCTAGGGCAGGGTCTGGGCTCTTCGGGACCTGGGTAATAAGGTCAAATGTGGCCGTGGATTGACATCCAAGTAGTTATATGAGTTTACATTCTGAATGTCTGAGTAAAAACTCCAAGAAAAACTGTCCTGTTTTCATGCATCATTCATGGGTGTATGGCTAACCTTTCCAGCATGTTTAGGACATGATGATAAGTTAGCACCTTTTTTTCAAGAGGCAATGAGTGTGTTAGAGGCTTTGCAGTTAGATTTGAGTCCTAGCTAAGCCACTTATTATCTCTGTGAACTTGAACAAGTCCCTTGACATCTAGCCTTAGATTTCCTCACCTGTTAAACGAGAGTAACAAAGCCCACCTTCAGGATTATTGTAGGGAAATAAATAATATTTATAAAGTCCCTGGCATTTAAGAAAGTCTTTAATTGTTGTTCTTACTGTTGTTATTATATGCACTTTTAAGCTGCAGAGAGCTATGCCTGCAGCTACTCAATAATTTTTTTTTTTTAAGTAGGCTCCACGCTGGGCTCCAAGCCCCAATGTGGGGCTTGAACTCACAACCCTGAGTTCGAGACCTGAGCTGAGATCAAGAGTCAGATACTTAACTGACTGAGCCACCCAGGCGCCCTGCTACTTAAGAATTTTTATTTCTAAACATAACACAAATGTGAAGTGCCAGAGTGGTGGAAAGCCAAGGAGGAAAATGGTGGGAAGCCGGAGTTCGGGTTTTCTGGTGCTCAAGGAGCTGAGATCCCAGGCTGTGTACAGCATCTGAAAATTCAGGTAATTTAGCCAATCTCTGGGGCCAGCATGTTCCTGGCTGTCAATGCAGATGCCAAGTACTTGGCAGACAGGGGCGCGTTAGGGTGATCCCTGCCCGCAGCCACATCCCTAAGTTGGGTGGTCCCACAGCTGAAGGTGGGGCCAATGCTGGTTGCCCCCGGTCCACTGAGTAGCTATCTTGATATTTGTCACTGGTGTGTGTCCCCAGCCACTTCCCAGTCCTCCTTTCCTTCCTCCTGGGTCTTGTCCTAGTCAGGTGTTCTGCTTGCAGTCAGGTACCCAGTCTGTGTCCTATTTTGGTTCTCAGCTTAAAGAGAGCAAACCTCTGCAAAGGTATTTGCTGACAAGGTGGGACCCGTGTTATTTGGAAAAGGACTCTCAGACACTGGAAGAATTACATTTTAATGGCAGAACGATAGGCAACAGGTTGACGTTTGAGGTCCGGAGACTCTGTGTCTAGCATTTGTGGTTAGAACACATCATGGTGCGGTGGCCACACTTCCAGCGCAGAAGGCCACTACTTGCTGGATGTCGTGTTTTTAACTCTTACCAGGAGGAGGGAAGTAATCAGGGGAAGGCTTCAGTGCAAGGAGGTACTGGCTCATCACCTGCTCACTTCCAGCCTGATGCATTTTGGGCTGACAGTGACTTTAATTGCAGAGCAAGGTGCTTGTGTGATGTACTCCGGGTGCCTCATCCATCTGCTCAAGTCAGGAATCCCACGCAAGGGGGTGTCATGTAAGGGGGTGTTCCCTCTGACTTCCTGATGCCTGTTGCTCTGCATTGCCAGGAAGGTGCTAGGGAGAGGTGCCAGGGAAGGGGGCGAAAAGTACTCTCTGAACATAGAAAATGCTACAGTGGGAGAATCTTCTCAGGGACCATCGATTTCTAGGACAATGTGGAAATAATATTACTACTACCTACCTGTTTTGGATCACTTTCTGGTTTTTAGGCTCTGTGTTGAACACTTTTCATGATGTATCGAACACCTGTTGTTTGTGCTTTTCCTGCATTCCTCCTCATCTTCTGGTAATACCACCTGGATTTTTCTCTTGGGACTCACCCAGTGTATGTGATCTTTGGGGACCTGTTTTATCACCTCCTCTTCACCCCATTGGTGATGGTTATAGGGATAGCCAGACGCATGACACCTGGCACTGGACAGATGGGATTGACAGCAGTTTCTTAGTCATATATACTCAGTGAGAAGGAGGAGACTGCATGTCACACAGAGCCACATGGGGATTGCCCTTGGGAGTAGAGTAAACCAGCAGGGGCTGTGGGAGGCAGACTTCATAGTATCAAGAGGACAGGTGGCCCTTGGTTCTCACATGAGGATGTGACTGGGTTGTTTGAGTAATTCCATGAGTTGGCAGGGAACTGAAACCAGCTACTCAGGGATAAACAGGAATTGCACCATATAGTGTCTGTTTGATACAAAAGGTCTTTTGGCTAGGGGACCTTATTTGCAGGAATGGGGTGGGGGGAGGAGAATGAATCTGTGGTTAGGCCACTTGAGGTCCTCCCTGTTTTCCCCAGATGTCAAGGCACATGTAATATTGGATCTTAATTTTAGACCTTATACCACACCTGTGAATCCAAGTTCTGTGCCTTCCCCTGGTAATGAGGATGGGTGTGTGACCTATTCTGGACCAATCAGGGTCTCTCCCTGTGGAAATATGAAACTTGAATTCAATGAAACAAGGTGGGAAAAATGAATAGGGTTGATTAGTCCAGATAGGGCTGCCCTGGGGAAATTGTTCATTTCCGGAACCAAGAATCTTGGTGTTTCTCTGGACCATGCCTTTTCTGGGACCTGAGCATTCGGTTTTTCCTCTTGAATTTGGGAGCTGTCTCATTGGTTAAGTTGTCCAGAGTTGGATTCTGTTGCTTGCAACGAAGAACTGTAGTGTTTCCCATTTATTTGACACAATAGCCCTAAAGGATAGTGGTTTTTATTATCTCTGTTTTAAAGATGAAGGAACTGAAGCAAAGACATTGTTAGGATTTCCTGAGTTCTCAAAGCAAGTAAAGGGCAGTAGTGAGATTTGAAAAAAAGAAGAATTAGGGGCGCCTGGGTGGCTCAGATGGTTGGGCGTCTGCCTTCAGCTCAGGTCGTGGTCCCGGGGTCCTGGGATCGAGCCCCGCGTCGGGCTCCCTGCTTGGCGGGGGGCCTGCTTCTCCCTCACCCTCTACTGTTCCCCCAGCTTGTGCTCTCTTGCTCTCTCTGTCAAATAAATAAATAAATAAATAAAATCTTAAAAGAAAAAAAGAAGAATTAACTTGACAATAGTTTGCAACTTGGTATTTTCTTCTTAAAGACAGAGAATAGAGATAGCTTGTCAGAACTAAAATTCCAACTAGGTAGGGGAGTGCCAATGAAATATAGTGTCATTCAGTGGCAATGCCTTGTACCCCCCCACCATGGTAGGTGCCCATTCAGTCTTTGGCCCATAGTTCACCAAGAACTGAGGAAGCTCAGTCCCTGGGTTCTAAAGGCAATTAGGTGTAAGGCACCATACTGATGTGGAGACCATAATCAGACCATAAAAGAGAAAGGTCATCCTTTCAAAGGGCTCTGATGAGTTTGAGCCAAGCATATTGTGGCCTGAGTGGGAAGAGCGTGTGTGTGCATAACTCAGAGATTCTGTGTCTTTTCCCTCAGTAAGCACTTATGCCTGGCCTTTGATGAGCAAAGAGAGATGGGTTGAAGAGAGCAATACTGGTCAGAGTATAAATGATGAGACCCTAGGTTTTCCTACTAAGACATAAGACCCATAAAAGGGGGATTTTGCAAGAGAGGTGTACAATGTCCTATAAAGGATAAAAAAAAAAGGCATAACCCTACACATACATAAAAGCACATTTGCAAAAGTAGAAGGAAAATCAGGAAAAGGACGAGCCACTAAAACCAAAGAGAGAAATTAGGAGAAGAAGGTATGTGGAAAATGAGAAAAGGCATTTTGGTTGGGTCACTCTTTCTAGGTCAGAGGATGTTGGCCGTCCCGGCATTCCACACAGGTGATTCTTTCCTTCCCCTGTCCTCTGCCTGTAGAGAGCTGCTGAGGGGAGCTATGTGTCAGTGAGCAGATGTTGGGGCAGCAGTCTGGATATTCATTCAGAGGTCACCACCTCAGGCCTGTGGTCAGACAAGAAGTGGTTTCCTGCTGACGCACGGCTCTAGCCCTTGGGGTGAGAGCTCGTGGTAGCCCTGAGCCCTGTTCTGCACTGACGCTCAAACTTACTCCCCAGACTTTGCAGTCAGTGGTTCTCTGCAGGGTCTGGGAGCCTGGGAGCAGAAGACACAATTGGCCTCTGTCTGGAGCCAGCCTGGTGGCAGGAGAGATGGAGCTGTGTTAAGACACGCAGAGCTAAAATTATCCTGCCCTTATTTCTGCAGCTGAAAGACACCATGCGGTGAAAGTCATGGGTATTATGCTGTCTGTCCATTGATGGCTTCAAACCCCTTGTCTGAGCCATGATTTCATCTCAGGGGTGGGGGAGCCCAGGCACGCCTCCATAGAGAGGGCTGCTTTTCAGCACAGGGCTAATGGTGGCTGTGAGTCAGGTCCTGTCTCTCTTTCATGCATCTCCTTGAAGAACATCATAGGGCCCAGGCCAGGCTTTCCTCTCCACTACGACCTGGAAGGTACTATGGGCAAAAATTCTTTTGCCAGGTCACGTTGTGAAGGGATGAGGTCACTGAGTGGAAGACACACAGAAGGAAGCAGACTTTTCCTGGTTGACTCTTCAACTAACTAGCACTTCTTCCCAAGAGTTGCTGCTACCTTGGTTCACTTCCAGCTGCCCTACTTACAAGTTATGTGACCTTGGCTTAGCCTCTCTCAGCCTCATTGTTATCATTGCGCAATGATAAACTTACCACACATGTTGTTGTGATGATCATAAGAAATGATCCACATAAAAAATGTAGCACCATGCTGGCATATAGCTAGTATCTAACACCTCTACTTATTGATGATGATGATGACCAGATAGTTGTCTTAGGTGCTTCTGCCCCTTGAACTTTTTCTGGCCACAGCATGAAGATCATCTGGTCCCAAGTTAGGGGGTTATTGGAATGATTATCCTGATGGCAGGTAGAGGTAGGTATAGGAAAAGGAATAAAGATGGTTTGACAAATACTGAAATCAAATTCTTGACGCTTCTAGGACGTCCTACCCTGCTTCATACTTGGGTTTGGACTTCTAGGTTCAAAGCCAAGCTCAAATGGCCAATGTTCTTAGAAAGCTGGACTTCTAGGTTCAAAGCCAAGCTCAAATGGCCAATGTTCTTAGAAAGCTGGACTTCTAGGTTCAAAGCCAAGCTCAAATGGCCAATGTTCACAGTTGCTCCAGTGTTCTTAGTGGGCAGGAGGCCATGTTCCTCAGCTGGACCAGCTCCGAGCAAAGCAAAGTAGGAAGTCTGTCTTTGCCTCTCCAGCCATCTTCCTCAAGGCCCTGTTTACCATAGTAGTATCCTCCAAGGCATGTGGGGTCTTCATGATCTTTTCTAGTTCCAATCAATACCTTTAGAAAATGATCTGAAACAAATTCACACTGAGATGTATATGACTGACAATTTAGTGTTACTTCTTCCGGGAAATTTGGATTTTCAGAAAAAATGCTATCTTGCCATATTAATTTTAAGAGTAGGGAAGGCATTCTGGGGACATCAGGTCTTCCTACTTAGGTGGTTAATTACCTGTTTTATCTTGGTCTTCAAATCTCTCCTGTGTGGCTCAGCTTTCATAGGCGTGATTAGCACCGGTTGAACAGGAGAGCCAAATTATTATCCTGATTTATAGGATCTAGGTCCGAAAAGTTTCTTTGGGATTCTGAAGCACTGAATCTCACCCTCTTGCTCCCTGAGTTGTTCCTAAAACTCTTCAGTTATAGGAGAAGCTATTAAAATCGATGGCTGCTTTTTCCTTGCTGAGTCAGGGGAATGAGAGGCATTTCTGGGAACTTGAATGCCTTCCAAGAATTGGAAAGGGCCGACAGTTCTCCTATACACAGGCTTATTTTAAAAGGAACCTCACCCTCCACATCCCTTGTCCTTTTATTTAAGTTGTCATTTGCTTGTACACGTACAAATATTTACTCTTACTATAGCATTGATTCAGTGAATATTAGGGGATCATTTCTAAGGCTTTCCACTTCACACTCACCTATATTAATGCTGTATTACTGTAGATAGAGTAGCTTTTTTTTTTTTAAACTGTGATACAGAATAAGAATATCCATAATGTATCTGTCATTTCACATAACAATAGTTACCTTCACTGTGTGTAAAAAATGTTGTTTGACCTCTGAAACAGAGCTCATAGATCCCTTGCAGTCAGGAGGCCAAGACTCACATTTGCACTTGGCTTGCACGAGCATCAGTGGCCAGGTGTATCATGAGTGCTTCTGACAACAATGCTAAAAATGTTGGCCCTTGGTAGTCCTGGCTGGAGGTGCCTTTTGTGAATTCTTCACTCGTTCCTAGCACAGGGACACTTTCTCTCCTCGCACTCTACCAAGGCTATCTTGAGTCTGAGATGGACTCCTAGAAATGGGGGCAGGAAGAGTGGATCTGGGATTCACACCTAACAAGAGACATGCACATAATCCACGTTGCCAATTCCCTTTGGTGGAAATAACAGAGAGGGAGTGGAAAGGAACCAGTTTTAGTGGGGAGAACCGGGGTGGAGGTTAGTGCACGGCACTATATGTTTGTCCCACTTTCCATGTGGGTCCAAGACAGCCCTGCCCCCTTACTTGTTTTTCCCAAATTGGCATGTTTTGCTTCTGTGGATGACTGAATTGGGAAGGCTTCTGCACTTTGAGGGAGTGTAACAGATTCCAGGCGCAGGGATATAAACCAGAGGGAAAACTGTGGTGGGGCTTGCCTGGAAATCGTTAAACTGAGGACAACGTGAGACATCAAGTATTTGCTTCCTCAGTGATTAACTTGTCAGTAAATTCAGATGTGGAATCTCAAGGGAAAACATTTCCAACCCATTATCGTGAACACTCATGTACTTTGGGAAGTGATTCCTGTGCTATTTTATATAAGCTGAGTAACTTGCATTTTATACAAGCAGAGAAACCTAGAAATCTGCAGTGTGGTTGCTGGAGGAATCATTATTTATCTGAGTCTCACTAGATCAAACGCCATCTGGGCCCTGTGGATATTTGGGTTAAAAACAGTGCTATTTGTGGGCACCAGGGTGGCTCAGTCGGTTAAGCGTCTGCCTTTGGCTCAGGTCATGATCTCAGGGTCCTGGCATTGAGCCCCACCCCCATGCTAAGCAGGGAGCCTGCTTCTCCCTCTGCCCCTCCCCCCTGCTTGTTCTCTCTCTCTTTATCTCTCTCAAATAAAGAAATAAAATCTTAAAAAAAAGCAAACAGTGCTATTTAGGCTTATGTTTAAAGCTATAGTGAAATCTCCATTGTATAAATGTAAAGTCTTTATGCACTCTTTTTAAGAAGGTGGCAAACTTCTTTAAGGCAGAGACTGTATCTCATCCCGACTATGTATCTCCTGCAAAACCAAGTGCCGTGCTATCCCATTTGTTACTATTCAATGAATATTTGTTAAGTGAATGATGCAACTTGAGGTTTCACTCCTACAAATTTTTATCTCAAACCAGCTTTTCTTAACACTCAGCCCACTCCACGGCCCCCTCCCTGACTTCTCGGTCAATGTGTGTTGAAGGAAAGCCAACAAAACCTAATTAGGAAGGTAAATCTACTTTGAAATGCACACATATAAACAAATGTAGGCCAAAGCAAATTGGAATGATTCTTCAGAATTGTCTGTGGTTATTATCCATGACCCTGTGCTGGCCCAATTTTTATAGATAATCAGGTTATAGTTGATATTGGTTCTGCATTTCTACTTTAGAACAGAGGGAAAAGATGAGAGGATGCTATAAGCATGTATTAGGAGAAAATAAAGTTATAGAAACCCTGGAGTTGTGGTGAGTTGAAGACCCAAGACAAAAAGGTAGTATTTTTCTTAGCTGAAGTCTATACAGATTTACCATTAGGCCACCCCTGGATGATTTCTATTTGCTCTCTCTCCAGGTTGTTCAGGGTGGAGGGTGGGGTGTGGGTGGTAGGTAGGACCTGTGAGACCAGAACAGTTTGTCATTCAGATTAGATGCCACAACTTTCCCAGCCCCCAGAGAAGAGTTCTGGTTTATAACTTCTGCTACCACACGAGCATCTCTCCCAGAAATTTGGGTGGCAGGAAAAAGTGGTCCTTCCTCTTCAGAGGGGAGGAGCTGGAACTTTGGAGAGGTTGAAGCCTAGAGGTAGGGATTTTTTTTTTAAAGATTTTATTTATTTATTTGTCAGAGAGAGAGAGCGAGCACAAGCAGGGGGAGCGGCAGGCAGAGGGAGAAGCAGACTCCTGGCTGAGAAGAGAGCCTGACGTGGGGCTCGATCCCAGGACCCTGGAATCATGACCTGAGCCTAAGGCAGATGCTTAACCGACTGAGCCACCCAGGCACCCCTAGAGGTAGGGATCTTTGCAAAATTTATGTCAGGGTTCTAACTTGGAATTGTATACTGAATCTGGACCATTCTGGACCCCTTTATCTTGTCCAGCATTGCAGAGTGCAGGGCACATAACAGGTTTTCTGATGAATGAGTGGATGAGCGCATGAATGAACTTGCTGGAAACAATCAAAGTACTCCTGCCCTTTTGTCATTTGCCTACATATCCCATGCACTCTCATTTAGAAGAGGTGACTTACTGGGCCATATGCTTGCAATTAGACAACTGTGATATAAGTATGCTAGGTATCATGAGACAAAAGTTGTTATCTCTTTGGAAATATTGGGTCATCCCCTGGTGACCCATGCCTTTGACCTGGTCTAAAATTCCCATCATTATTATCACTTAGGGATTAGGTAACAAAGTTAAAGAATTGAATTTCTTTAGGAAGTCACAGAAAAATGGAATATGTGCTTATTTAGGACATCTGAGATGATGGAAATATTTTACTTAGGATTGGAACTTTACCCCTCTCCCAGGTTAGCTGGTTGATTCCTTTGTTAACGAGTATCTGACATACAAGGCAAGTGCTTTAAAAGCAGAGAAGCCATTAGTGATGGAGGAAAGATCAGAGGACAGGTGACAACTCAAGGATTTCAGCTCAAAGATTGACTGGACTTTTGACTCTGCCTATTTAGATAGAAGAACATGCTTCCCAGTTTCATCCAGGCTCTGCCCCATCACCAGCAGGAAATCAAGATCCTTTGTCAGTAGCATTCAGTTTTTCAGGCTGCTGGATGGGACAGATGTTTCTAAATACTGATCTTGAGGTCAACCCTGAAGTCTTAGCTCATCCCAGGAGCAGCTGCAGGAAACTCATTCGTGGTACGTTTTGAGGGTCAAAAAGTTGCACTTGTCCCAAAGCAAGATCGGGCATGAATATGGCCCAAGAGAAGTGATAACTCTGATCTGCCTTTGCTTTGGAGACTAGTACCTTGTTGCCAGATACAGTTTCCTAAAATGCTGCTGAGATGAGGTCACAGTTCTGTTCAAGGACATCCAGTGGCTGTCTGTTGTCCATCAGCTCAAACTCCCACTCTTCTACTCTCTGCCACCAATTTCACTTCTTTGCCTCATTTGAGATAGGGCTGCAGGTAGAGGAAGAAGGGGCCTAAGTGTCATGTGGGCAGCATTTAACAGGTTTGCAAGAAAACATGACACACATGTTGGGTAAATTTATACGACAGGTTTTTGAATAATGATTCATGATCTGTATAATTTATTTATTAAAATTAGGTAGCTTGGAGAGGGTATTCAGCTGGGATTGGGAAAACTCGAATATGAATCCCAGTTCTGCTATATTACTAGAATAAATCCTTAGATAATTTAGTTTTCTTCTGGTGTCTCAATTTCCTCAAAGGCACTTAGCCCACTAGATTGTGATAGTGATCAAATTAGTTGATTGCAAAAGAGTCCTTTCAAATATTAAATTTTAAATTCAAAGCACTTTCAGATATAAAATCCCATCAGTTAATAAAAATTAGAGATTGCATTAATTCTTAAGTAAAGTGTTTTTTCAGGGTTGGGTTTTTTTTGTACTTAATGAAATGAGAATCTAATAAAAAGCATTCAGTCTTCCTGAGACTTCCGGCCTCTCTGCTATTTCATGAAGGCTATGGAAAGTAGACATCGGGAGAGCAATCCCACATCTTCTGCAGCCAGAGTCAGCCTGAGGAGAACCTGGAGTCTTATCCAGGATACCACCCTGGGCTAGCACTTTCTTTCCCTTGAAAGAGAGGTCAAGAACAGTGTTGCCCTTGGTTTCATTTTAGGGAAGGGATGCTAAGAGGTCAGAAATTGGTGCACTCATTAAAATGTACAGGGACAAAGTAACCCAATCAGTTGTAGAGTGTATGTGGGGTGGGGGGGTGTATTTTGGGGGGGGTCAGTTTGGGGTGAGTGGTTACACCTGCTTCCTTCCATTTTCCAGGGCAAATGGCTTCAGCTGCTGCCCAGCAACAAGCCAGTTCATCAAAGCCTTTGAGAGTGGCTTTCAAAATGTGTCAGCCAATAGCCAGACAGGACCAGCCTAACAGCTGAAGGATGCCCCCTCCCCTTCGCTGGAGCAGAGAATGGGGAAGGAGCAGATGGAGGCCCTTCTCCCCTTGGCTGGCTCTCAGGGCACGTTGTTATGCATTCAGGACTCAGAAGCTGAGACCAAGGCACACTCTTCCCACACTTCTGCCTTTGGCCCAGAGCTCTGGAAGGAGTCTTACCAACCCCTCTGCAGTCCTCTTGACGGGGGTGTGAGGTGTCGGATCTTATCCAGTGCAGGCACCCTGGAAGGGTTTGCTCTCCTATTAAATTTGCCTTTTCATGTGGCATTAATCAAACAGCTGAACGATGCTGGCGCTGCTGGAGCACAGCATTCATTATAGGTCCCGAGGGAGCCCTTTCTCCAGATTTCAGACCTTTGGCTCCTGGAATAGAGATATCCGTCCTGCCGGGAAGACCCCAAGTCTGCAGCGTGTTGCAGGCCGCTCAAGAGACTTTCCTTCCCTGCATCCTCATTGCAATCCCCAT
Organism: Neomonachus schauinslandi; assembly: GCF_002201575.2. Lineage (NCBI taxonomy): Eukaryota > Metazoa > Chordata > Mammalia > Carnivora > Phocidae > Neomonachus > Neomonachus schauinslandi. The sequence goes on along the minus strand of NC_058408.1, from coordinate 42,985,534 downwards.
GGTGCTGTGAATCCCCTTGGATTCCTAAAGTCCCCGCAGCAATGAAGCCGACTTTGGGGAGCCAGCGCGCAGGGAGAAGAGCCTCCAACAGGGATGTTCATGAGAGTTTTCTGAGGACACAGCCATATGGCGCATGTCTAGCCTCTCCTGTAAAATCCTTTCCATGCTCCCTGTGGCAAATGCCAATCCCCAGAGGCTGGAGTTGGGAAAGTTCTCAGGCCCGCTTCCCTTGTCCTCCTGCCACTGAGGCTTGGGTCTCCAAGCTAGTCTTTGCTCCCTGGGAGGTGTCTGGAGCAGTTGTGGGTCTGCAGAAGCCCGCCTCCCCCTTGCACCCCACTACCCACACAGAGAGCCAATTTCTCTGATTTCCAAACGCGAGGCCTTGCTGATAGAAAACCCACACTCAGCCATAACTCCCCTTTCAATATCTTTAATGTCAGATGGAATAGATGAAATGAATGAGGGCCTGTTTCTATCATGATGTGGAAAACCCTCTGGCCCAGGGCTGGAGGAGCTCAGGGCAATGAAAGTACAGCAGGAGGAGAAACTGCTTAAACTGCTTTTTTTCTTTTTTAATTGAGATTTTAATTTTAATTCCAGTATAGTTAACATACAGCGTTATATTCGTTTCAGGGTTACAGTGTAGTGATTCAACAATTCTATACATTACTCAGTGCTCATCATGATAAGTGACCCTCCTTAGTCCCCTTCACCTATTTCCCCCATCCCCCGACCCACCTCCCCTCTGGTAACCACTAGTTTGTTCTCTATATTGAGTCTGTTTCTTGGTTGTCTCTTTTTATTTCCTTTTGTTCATTTCTTGTTTCTTAAATTCCACATATGAGTGAAATCATATGGTATTTGTCTTTCTCTGACTTACTTCACTTAGCATTATACTCTCTAGCTCCATCCATGTTGTTGCAAATGGTAAGATTTCATTTTTTATGGCTGAATAATATTCCATTGTAATATTGTATATATACAATATCCATTGGGTATATATATATATATATCTCACATCTTCTTTATCCATTCATCTATCAATGGACACTTGTGTTGCTTCCATAATTTGGCTATTGTAAATAATGCTGCAGTAACATAGGGGTGTTTTTGTATTCTTTGTGTAAATACCCAGCAGTGTGATTACTGGATTGTAGGGTAGTTCTATTTCTAGATTTTTTGATGAACCTCCATACTGTCTTCCACAGTGGCTACACTAGTTTGCATTCCCATGAACAGTGCCCAAGGGTCCTTTTTTCTCCACAACCTTGACAATACTTGTTGTTTCTTGTATTTTTTATTTTAGCCATTCTCACAGGTGTGAGGTAATAGCTCAAACTATCATTGTAGTTTTGATTTGCATTTTCCTGATGACGAGTGATATTGAGCATCTTTTCATGTGTCTGTTGGCCATCTGGATGTCTTCTTTGGAGAAATGTATGTTCATGTCTTGTGCCCATTTTTAATTGGGTTATTTGTTTCTGAGGTGTTGAGTTGTATAAGTTCTTTATATATTTTGGACACTCTTTCTCAGATACGTCATTTGCAAAAATGGAGAGGCTGCTTTTAATATGAAAGAATGAATCAGAATGCATGAGTCCTAGCTCTGTCTATGCAATAACCCATCTTTTGCTTAACCTTCTGCAGGATTATATATATATAAAAAAACAGTCTAAATAAATAGTCTGTGTTTCTCTGGTTGCTTTTTTTTGCAGACTCTAGGTCTTTTGCAGACTCTTTTTTGTAAGTCTCTGAGCACTTACATGGACAAGTTGATTGTATGGAACTACACATTGATTATGGAGATGTGTACACACAGTGGCTAGTTCCTCCTGTTCCAGTTTCATCAGTAAATTCTGTGCTTGTGAAGTAAGACTCACTTCAGGGTTAAACAAAATAATGGTAAGCATCTGACTCCAACTGGGACCACCCTGCCCTTTTCTTATTCAGGACTAGTGAAATTTTGAACACCGAAAAAGGATTTTGCCCAGTAGCAAATTCACCCTCACCTAAATAATATTGCTGTTTTTTTTTTTTTTTTAACCCACCCAAAGGAAAAGTTCTGGGGAAAGGTATATGTGACTTTAATCTTAGAGGGGAAATAATTCTGCATCAGGGAAGGATGTAAGTTTTTTCTAGGACTTTATGGAATTCTTTCTCGGCTTTCCAGAGAGAAGGGATTATTTTTCTTTAAGGAAATTTCAAGTAGAAAGTAATAATAAATGACCTTATTGAGTGCTTCTGTGTGGAGTGTAAAGTAAGTGTAAGTGTAAAGGTATCAACTCACTTATGATCCCTGTTTTACAGATAGGAAAACTGAGGCACAGCTGGGTTGAGTCACTTGCCTAAAGTCACACACATTGTGGAGTTGGGATTCAAATGAAAACAGTGAGGTTCCAGACCTGTCCTCTTTAGTCCTTATGATGGATAAAATAAAACAAAGATCTAAACAAAGAAACAAACCCTACAATGACCCAGATGGTGTCAACTCCTTGTAGAATCTGCGTGGCTTTGGCGTCGTCCTTCTCCTTGATTTTATATTGTTCTTCATTCTATTATCCAGCAGCTCCTATGCCAGAGGGTAGCAGGGGAAGGGAGAGACAGGGGAACTCAAATCCCTTCACTTTCAATGATCATAAGCCATTCTAGAAACTGTCAAGTGAGGAAAATGATTATTTGTGTCATCCTTCCCAGTATTCCTCTGGTTCCCTGAATTAGAGACATTATTAATGTATTAAAAATTTTGGAATCCCTACCCTTTCTCATGGCCTTTCTTTTCTCCTTCTTCAATTTGAGTCATTTTAATAAGCCCTCACTTGGCCTTTGGCAATGTCGTGGCCCACTACATTTTCTCAGTTATAAGATTCTGTCAATTGAAAGATGAGTTATGTTTTTAATACAGCTTTATATTTTGAGGGGCATTGATGCAGATCGGGGTCACCAACCTTTACCACATTATAATTATATGCTGATTATAAAACATCTTGCTACAGAAATGTTAAAATGTGAGGAAAAAATATGTTTTAGAATTGAGAAAATGTATTTTATTTCCATCTTTCAACAAGGAATAAGCCTTGTTAAGATAGTATTTTGTCAGGGTTCCTCTTACGTGGTCTGCTCTCTCTGAGTATCAAAATTTTGATTACAGTAGTCAGCTGGAGTTCAGCCTGGTTCAGATATCTATTTTTAACAATAGCTGAAGGGTTGCTCTTTTTCAAGACAAGAGAAAGATTATTTAAGAATAAGGGAATTGACTCATGGAAGGGGTCAGAGCTTCTTTCTTGCTAGGAAGGGGTTGGCTTCAGTGGTTGCCCCCTAATAGGCTGGAAATTGAGTGGAGATACCTACCTAAGGCAGAAGGATTGGAAAAGTCAAGGGAGGTGAGCCAGATTTGAGATCACCAGGGCAAGTAGAGAGATTCAAACTCTAGAAATAAATTCAGACCTAATGGTTTAGAATAAGAGACTAGGTTTGGAGCAACCACAATTGAAAAACAAAAGATGGGCTTATTAAGTCATCATTGAGAAACGCCTTGGGATGTCTATGAGTTATCTTCAGGACTAGCTGGTAGATTCTTAAATTAGATGGGTTTTGACAAAGGAATGAAGGCAGAGTAAGGAAAATGAAAACTAGAGAAGAAGCCAAGATTGTTTTGTTCCTGGGAGTATTCCTAGCAATGGTATCCTTAGCACAGTGCCTGGCCTATAGGAGGTGCTAAATAAACATATGTTGATTAAATTAATAAGTAAATCATCTCTCTTGTAGAGGTTCATTTGTTCATTCATTCATTCTTTCAACAAATTTTATATTGAGTATATATGGGTACAGGTTGCTCGTAAGTGAGTAGATGCAGGTGCACAAATCTATGGAAGTTTTGAAATTCCACATCTACCAGACACAGGTTGTATATAAGTGGTTTACCAAACATGTATCTTAAGCATGTGCACAACATGTACATTGCACTGTAGTGTGTTCTGCTGTTTATGTCCAATGTTTCATATCTAAAGGACAGGGTGCAGACTGGGAAATGTCTCTTCTGTTCAGGTAGTAACTATCTTATTCTTTCATTTGCTTCTGCATTGTTTAGTGACCACTTCTGTGTACTGGGCCATTCATGTTAGATATCAGTCTTGGAGAGAATGCTTTTTAAATGCCTATTTAAGAGTGATTGTAAGCAGCATTGCAGTTTCTCAAAATTGAGACTTTGTCCACAGAGTCCCCTCAGTAGGATTCCTGATCTCCATTAGCTGCGCCATTCTGAGTGTGCTGGAATGGAGGAAGATCATTTTCCCTCAGACTGTTCTGGGAAAATGTGAGTTGGCGGCTATTTGTTACAACATGTCCATTTTTGTGGTGCTGCAAATTTATCTCACTTGTATCTGCTGCAGTGATAAGGATCAGAGCCTGCTCTAGTATAGGCTTCCAGGTCAGGCTGGAAAAAGACTAACCCCTTTAGCAGAGGTTAGGAATGCTAAAATATCCCCTAGGTGTTCTACTACATAATTGTTTTGTATATGCAATGTTGTAGGCTAGTGGTTCCCAAATCAAGTCCATCCATAGGTGCCAAAGATAAATCACTGGTCACAGAGAAATGAAAGAAAAAAATAACACAGTGTAGTGTGTGTGTGTGTGTGTGTGCATGTGCGTACATGGGCATTTGCATGTGTTTAAATATTTCTTTATATTAATATTTACGTACCTAAATGTGGTGCAGGGTTGCCAACTGTACTTTTATGGGAAGAATTATCTTTCCTTCTGAGATTATGTCCTGTATGTTTTTGGCATTGAAATTATCTTTATTTTATAAAATGATGGCAATGGTAGATAACTTTTTAATGTTCTTATTTGGAAAAATAAAAGTTTGACGACTTTGTGGTTGCCATTTGGGAATTTTATAAACGTAACTGGGCCATGATTTACAGGTCTGGAAATCACTGAAATGCTACACTAGGGACTGTGATGGGCAAAGAAGGATGACTATTTGCTCTCCGAGAGTAAGCAATTCCTGTGGAAAAATTAGACAGTTCGGCAAAATCGCCTGCACAAAGTTAACTTCCAAAGCTGTGTTTGATAAGTGATAGGCGGGTAAATTAATATACCCATTATAGAACCACCCAGAAGCAAAGAAAGATTGTCCAAGGTTTCAGAAGAAACAAACACAAACTGACTTTCTCATAAAGCCTGGATTTCATTTAATTGCTTATGTCAGTTTTTGCTCTTTAATGTTAGAAATGAAGTTGGGGGGGGTGGTACAATAAAAATGACTGGTGTTCAGGGAATGGACCTTGAAGTACCCAGAATGAGCTTCAAAATCTGGGCTACTCTATGATGTATCAGTGAGCTTTTGCTGTGTAACAAAACATCCTAAAACTACTTGGCTTAAAACAACAACCATTTATTGAGGTCATGATGATGTAGGTCATTTGGGCAATCTTGGTTGGGCTGGCTTAGCTGATCTTGTTCATGTGTCCACAGTCAGCTGGTGGATTGGCTGGTGGCTGGATTATCTAGCACGACCTCACATGTCTGGCAGTTGACTGGCTGTTGGTTGGTACAACAGTGGTGACTAGGTCACATGTTTCTACTCAGTAAGCTAGTGTGGATTTCTTCACATGGAGGCTGCAGGATTCCAAGAGCAGGAAGAGACAGAAAACCCCAGTTCATAAGTGCTCCCCAAACCTCTACTTGTGTCCTATTCGCTCTTGTCTGATTGGTTAAAGCAAGTTACATGGCTGCATCTAGAATCAGTGCAGGAGAGAGTATCCAAGGGCGTGGGTACAGAGAGCTGTGAACAAACTGACAGCCATCACTTCCGCAGTCTACACTCCTGTGATAGATAATACCTGAGCAATGGTCTTATCAAATTACTAAACATCATTTGTCCAAACTCTTCCAAGGATTTATTCCAGATGAGCAGGAGAAATGTAGGACAAAATTGTAGAATTATGGAAACGGAAGAAAATGTATAGATAACCTAGCTTAGCCCTGTCATTTAATAGAAGAGGAAATGGAGACACAAAGAAGTTGGATGGCTTGCCCACAGAGAGCTAGTACTGATACATGTTTTAGACATCTAAGCCTATACTCTGGGAATTTAATCTTGGTTAAGAAAGAAAACTTCAGGGTGCCTGGGTGGCTCAGTCGGTAGAGCGTCTACCTTCGACTCAGGTCGTGATTCCAGGGTCCTGGGATCGAGTCCCACATCGGGCTCCCTGCTCAGCAGGGAGTCTGCATCTCCCTCTAACCCTACCCCCTCTTGTGCTCTCTGTCTTTCTCTGAAATAAATAAAATCTTAAAAAAAAAAAAAAGAAAACTCCATTTCATCTTTGATTTTTTGAACACATGGGATGATGTGAGAAAAGCAAAGTGAAACAAGATATAGTTTCTGCCTTCATGGAACTTACAGTCTAGTGGGAATATGCAGACAAGAAACCAGATAATTAAATACACACACACACACACACACACACGGGTAAGTACAGGATGTTATGAGGAATCAAGGGGGGGCATAAATCCTGAGAGAGAGGATGGGATATCTGCTAGTAGTCCAAGCTGCTTACATATAAACTCATTAATTTTTGTAACATCCCTATGAGGCAGGTGCTATGAGTATCCCTATTTTACAGGAAAGGAAATTGTGCCACAGAGAGGTTAAGTGATGTGCTCGAGGTCACAAAACCAGTAAGTGTCAGAACTGCAATTTGTATACAGAGTACCTTTTCTTAATGTACCAGAATCCATGTTCTTCATCATTTCCATCGGCTGCCTGTAAACATGGGGATAGAGGAGAAGTGGGTATAGTTGAAGGATCATTTAGACCTCCTACAGAATGATCTGGTTGAGAACAGAATTCCTGGATACATATAAATTCTATTCTCTACAAATAACCTTCAGATACGTGCAAGTTTCCAACTCTGTGAGTGATGCTCATGTGTGTGTTTGCACATGAACACATGCAGGCCTGTGCCCATACGCATCCAAGTACAGAGAGGGTTCAACTCTAACAGAGCTATATATAGATTGATCCAGAGGGTGAGGTTCAGCAGCTCTCTTTGCTCCTTTGATTAACTGTATCTATCCATTCTTCTATTCTGTTTTCTTCTTATTCAGAATCTACTTCTCCTACCCTGGGATAGGGTTATTTTGATTTTGTTTCTGTGTTTGTTTACTTTCTTTTTTCGGGTTGGTAGGCTCTGCTTTCTCATTGCCAGAGGCTCTCTTCTGCTAAAGGAGTTGTCCCCCTCTCTACTTTTCTTCTCTTAAGCCTTAAGTATTAATTGTGTTTCCTTTGACAGGTGATACTATATGGGAGAGCAAAGAAAGACTTCCTCAACAATGGCTAATCAATCAGAGAGATACGGCCACTTTTGCTAGAAGTAGAATATGCCTGGGATGGGGAGGGAGCCTAACAAATCATTTAAGACTGAGCTCAGACATTCACTTGTGGGGGGGTGTGTGTGTGTGCACACGAGTGCTTGCATTTGTGTGTGTGTGTGAGAATGACATACTCTACGGGAGATATTTAGACCTTACGCTTCACTGAAATGAGGAGGTTATCTAATTTCTGATGTTGGTTCTTCAATGATTTCTGTATGTCTACATTATGCAAAACATATCCTAACTATGACTAAGGACAGTTCCTTTATATTATTTTCTACTGCTGCCGTAACAAATGATCACATTCTAACAGTTCTGTAGGCTGGAAGTCTGACACAGGTCTCGCTGGGATAAAAGCAAGGTGTCCACAGGGCTTTGTTCCTTTCTAGAGGCTCTAGGGAAGGACCTGTTTCCTTGCTCTCTTGGGTTCTTTGGATCCATCCAGTTCCTTGCAGGGCAGGACTGAGGTCCCCTAGCCTTTGAAGCCAATTTTCAAATGAGAGATTGTAGGGTCATTCTCAACTCCTTCCCACCCTCCCCTGTTCTGGACTCCCCCCCATCCCTCACACCAGATCAAGTCCGGCTGATCCAACCATCCCAAGTCTCTGTCCTTTGTTCTTTCCTCTTGGGTACACTGTTTTATGTTGGTGCCCATCCTTTCGCTTGGGGATTTACAGCATAACATTGATTATCATTCCCTCTCCTCCAGTCCTTCACCATTCAGTGTCTTCTCAAAGCACAGGTCTGATCATGAAAATGACTTGACCAACATTCTTTCATTTAAAGTTTTTTACTATCTGGTCACAATGAGCCCCTTAAATCACATCCTCCACGGTGGCCTCCTATCCCACTTCACTTTCTGTTCCAGCCTCCCCAGAAAGAGCACTCACTATTCTGCAAACGTACCAGGCACCTCTAGACTCTGTGCCTTTGCCCAGGCTGTTCCTCTGTCTTGAGTTCTCTCCATTAAACTCAAGCTTGTCAAAATCCATGGGTCACCTTTAAAGGGCAGGTCAGATGAGACCTCCTTTGGGAGGACATATGTGATGGCTTAGGTGACTGTCTCTCTTTCCGCCTGGTGTCGCAGTGTCACTGAGTCTTTAGCTTACTTATCCATGTGTTAGAGTCACGTAGTTAAATCTCTCTCTCCTCTGGATCTCGTGAGATGTAAGTCAGTTGTCTTGTCGCCTTTGCATCCCCCCAACACACAGTAGGCTCAACGATGGCTTGCTGAATTGACCTGATTTTGTTGAACTGGTGTGACGTTTAATGCCTCAGTGAGATGGTGACCGTGACCGTCCGCAGAGGCGAGGCGGTGTGCCGACCATCCGCCACCCCTGAGGGGTCATCTGGGGCAGCACTCGTCAGGACTCTGGAGACAGGCCCGAAGAAGAGCACTAGCTTGCACCAGGGGTGGACAGCTCCCTAGAAGTTCGCAGCACACGGGTTCTCCACCCCCTCTGCCTCCAGTCCCCTCCCTCTGGAGAAGTCCCTTCTTTGAGTGCTCTCTTCCCCTCCTTAGCTGAGCTGGTTGCCTGTGCCCCAGCTAGCTGCAGCTTCCTTTGGTCTTCTTCGGCTTCCACTGTTTGTTTATTTTCTTCCCTGTCAGCCTCTTCCTCTGCTGTGCTTGTAAGTAGAGCCCGATGACAGTCAGCTCTGGGGCCTGTGTGGTGAACCCGCCACGTGTCAGTGGCAGGTCAAGTAGACTCTAGCATCAGATGCTCTGGGGTACCCCTCAGGCTCAGAAGCTTCCCCAGGCACTGGCCCAAGCTGCCCGGCAGATTTTGCTCCTGACCATCCAAACGGAACTTTACAGACAGAAGCATCAGTGACACACTCCATCCCCTCCCAGTGGGGGGGTGCTCCCCTTTGCTCCTGCTCTTGCCACCGCAGCCCCCTGGTCAGAGGTTGGGCAGATGATGGAGGGGACACTCAGACTTGCCTGCAGGGTAGAGTGACATATGACACCAAGTATTTAATGCATTATACTCTTTCATGCCAATTCTTTTTCTTTTCTTTGAGAAAGTTGGAGCTGTGCTTGATCTAAAGTGTCTAGCCATTCCAAATTCCTAAGGCAGGGTGGGCTTGTTGCTTGGTTATGGAACGGGGTGGGGGGGCAGGGGGGCGGGAGGGGGGACAGAGACAACCTTGAAGGCAGGCCAGGCATATGATGCTTCAGTCTTTCCTCCACAACACCTCATAAAGTGATGCTTCCAACCTGGTCTGTTTTTGAGCCAAAGCAGGTGATCCTCTCTCCCCCGTTCCAGTTACCCCACTTCACCTCCTTCCCCTCTGTGCAAGCCGGGGCTCTCCTCCCTCCCCACTTCCTGGCTCTGCCACCCTCTCTGTTCTCTGTCTCTCCCTGAATTCTCCAGAGCAGCCGGCCCCTCAGTGACGAGCTGTCAGCAGGAGAGCCACACAGGCAGTGCCATCCTGCTCGAGTCTTGAGTTTTGGGTCCTCCCCCGACTCTGCGACTCTGCCTCTGGGTGGCAGCGCTCATCATCTGTCAGAGTGCCCCTCTCCCTCCCTCCGCTTCCCCACCCCCTTCCTTTGCCGCTCGCTCTTTCCCTGTTCATGAGATGCAAAGCCCCGGCGAACAGAGCCAGCGGGAGCAGGGAGCGAGCGGCACTTTGCAGCAGCTGTGCTAGGGGCGCTAAGGTGAGGTGGGCTGTCCTCTGCCACCTTCTCCCATGTACCAGGAGGTGGCTGACTCTGTCACTCAGGGCCTCACCGAGCCATGCCCAGCTGGGGCCGGGGCCAGCCACACCTTCCCCGCTGCACTGCCCACTGCCAGACAGGTAAGAGAGAGCAGCTCCTTCCAGCAGGGCCTGGATGGGTCTCTGGACTGGCCATCCCCAGCCACAAGTCTTGTGAGAAGGGCAGGGCACCTCAGGGCAGAAAAGGCACTATCCTCTTGTCGTCCTCCTTCATTCTCTAACAGAGCTCTGCAGAGGGGGGCTAGCCTGTCACCCCTGCCAGGAGCAAGAGTGCTGGACTGTGCCCGTTCTTCCCACTTAGTGGGCCCTTAGCTGCAAAGGTTCTTTTTTTATTCTCCTTTCTCCTCAGTCCTAACTCCCCACGTCCCCTGAAACCTGTTTCCTGGCCCCCCTTGAGAGATGCGGTTTCTTCGCTCAGAGCCCTGCGGGAGCTCTGAAAATAATGTAGGTTTGATATCTGCACTGTGACACCGTCTCTTTTCGTTCCATTCACGTCTTTTCTGCTGCTGTTTCAAGTGGGTCACCTGCACAGCTGTCTGGCTGCCCACAGCATCTGTTTTGTTTTGTCAGCGTGCAGGTCTCCAGCGTTGCTGGTGACTAACACTGGTGACACATTTCGATGCAGAAGGACTCACCATCCCAATGAGTCGGAGGGAGATTAAAATACATGGGAGGTCACCAGTTTCTTCTGTGTGCCGTTCCCCCCCCCCCAGATTATGGAGGTAGAATTGATGAATAAAATTGTGATATGTTTAAAGTGTACAATGTGACAATCTGATACACAGATACATTGTGAAAGGCTCCCTCCCCCCCCCAGTCAAGTTAATATCCATTGGCAGGTTGCTGATTTCTTTTTTTTTTAATTAAAAATTTTTTTATTATTATATACAACACTGAAATAACATCATAGTTAAAATTTTGCTCACCTTCTGGATTGTTTTTCTTAGATGTATTCTTAAAACTAGACTTGCTGGGGCAAGGGTTTGTTTTTTTTTTTTTTTTTAACTGGGATATAATTGACATGTAACATTATATTAGTGTCATGTATTCACTATAATGATTTGATATACGGACATATTGCAAAGCGATCACCACAATAAATGTAGTTAACATCCATCACCACACGTAGCTACCAATTTTTTTTTTTAACAGGTCAGCAATTGCTAAGCAATGAGTTGAGGGCACAGTGCCACTTATAGGAGGTAATGAGTCCCTGGCATCAGCTGAATGGGTCCTTCTGAGGGCTGTCTCAGTAGTGACTTTTGGGAGGCGTAGAGGAGGAGAGTGGCTTTTCTCTTTCTGTGTTAGAGCCATTCACTCTCCATCCATTGTTTCACACACATACTGAAAATCTGGTTTTCAGGTCCTTGTAAGTCCTGATCTTGGGGTTTCAACCTAGTGACATAAGGAAAGCCTACCACAGCCTGCAACTTCGGTTATCTTTGGATTATTTGTTCCTACATATTTGGAAAACTTCAGGGTTTTTTTGGAAGATGGAGGGGGTGCTGGAAAGTGGGGCAGCAAGATAGCTGCTATCATGAGAGTCTATACATGTTTGGGGAAATCTCAAAGCTGTAAATGTGCAATGTGGTATTTATGATGCTATTGATGGCTGTTATTATTTTGGGAATGATAGCCGCATGAGCACTCAATCAATCCAGTAAACTAGTTTTTATTAACCGTTCGCTCTCTGCTCAATCCTCAGATTTCTTGGAGAAGGTCAATAGGACTAGGGTGAGCAGGGATTGGCATCTCTAGTGCCCCGTAGCCCCCCAGGGCTGGGCATCGGTAAGCTGCCCCTAGGGACCCGGTCCGACAGGCACTTTTTTCCTTTAATTTCACCCACTGCCTAACACACAAAGAATCTGAAAACTTTCTCATAATCGTTGTCTAGTTGAATTAAATAGATAGCCATTTCACAAATGCCAGGTACTCCCAGGGGATTGAGTGAGAGTGTGGATGGATGGCTGAACAAAACCCATTATACTTCCATTAAAAAAAAAAAAATCCTGCAAATGCAGATCTCAGTGATGAGTATGCAGCAGCAACTGAGTCTGTTGTAATGTGTGTAGAGTAGGGAAAACCCTGGGGGTCCTGGGTTCAAGTGTCCCTAGGGCCATTAGTGGAATTATCCTGGGCCCTTCACTCAGGGCTACTGAACAGCTTTGCTTTTGTGGTCTGTAAAATGGGCACAGGAACAAGCACCCAGCTTACCTCCAGAGGTGTTTGTGAGATAAACTAAAAGGAATAATGGTAGCTGCCAATGATCACAGTGTACCAGACAGCGTGGCTAGGTATTTTCCCTATGTTATGCTGTTTCATCTTCTCAATTTCCCGGAACAAACTGAGGCTCGTGGAGGCTAAGAAACTTGATCAGATTCGGCCAGAGAAGTGAAAGCAATTTGGAGGTTGTGATTGTGCCATATAAACGTGAGTTTTGTTGTGTGTAATGACTTTATGTCTTAGCATTTTTGTGCTGCCTATCCGATCCCAGGCTCTCTGTTTTGTGCTTTTTAATTTCCTCTTTGTCCAAACACCTCCATCTCCAGAGATGCTAGAACTGCTCCTTGCTCCCATCTGTGCCTCAGGGATCAGGATATTTTTCACTGTCCAGGCAGCGTCAGCCTTCTCAACAGGGCCTTTATTAGTGTGCTGTGTATGGAATTTCCAAACGGCTTTTGAATTTTTCGACCAAAAGTCCTAGAAGAAGAAGGCCTCAGAAAAGCCAAATGGCTTACGGCAGATTCCTACCTTCCTACCAGGCCTTGTCTCGCCCGCCAGGAAAAGTGTCAGAATTTGCTCAGCATCTTTGTGCATCAGAGTGCACCCACACAGCTCTGGCCCCACCCCCTGCCCCCAGTACAGACATTAATGTGCACCCCACACAGGCACAAAAGCGAGTCACCTCCTTTCCCTGAGGGCTCTGTGTAGGAGAGCTGTCCCTGGAGGTGGCCCGGACTCCGCTCCACTATTTCCTACCACTAAACCGCTGTGCCTGGAGCTGGAGCCCATCCCCGGTCTGATGGCCGTGGGGTTTCCTTTTCACGTGACTCTAAGTGGCTGGCCAGAATGGAGCTGGGAGGACATAAAAGCCATGGGCCGAAGTCATTGAAAATGGAAGATTAGCAAGAGCTTGTTTTATATTCAGAGGAGAGGAGAGGGCCGAAGCTGCTTTCTGCCCACAGCTGTAGACCCTGATGGCAAGTGGTAAAGCTTTTGTCACTGTCTAAGGAGGGGAAGAGATTGATAGCCAGCGCCCTGGCACTGCGAGATAGGAGAGAGCCACATTGCAATCGTGGCAGCCCCTCGTGCTGATACTGCAGCCCGAGGGCTTTGAAAACTAGGTCCTGCTGCTTCTGTCTCTCTGGCCTGCTGCCCCTTCCTCTGCAGCTTCCACCCCTGCCCCCATTTGGTGTTGGGTCCCTGCTTTCTATGACTCCAGTGCTGTCAATGTGACTTCATGGAGACTGAATAATGCACAATCCATGTTTGCTTATCTATCTCACTGAATTCTTACAATAAAACAGGAGGTTGGCATGGCCTTAGGAATTCTGATTTCATCGATTAGAAAGCAAGGCCTTCAGCCAAGATGACCCAGCCATGAATGGGCAGAGCTGGAACTTGAACCCTCGTCACTAGACATTGGAGCCTGTGCCATTTCTATGACTTCAAGCTGTCTCTCCCTGCCAGCATCCTGCTCTAAACATGGTCTCACTCACCTGTCTGCTGGCTGGTTCAGTTAGGTTCAACAAACATTTATGGAGCATCTTCTTGGTTCTACGCACTGTGCTCGATGTTGGAGATATAGAGACGAAAAATACGGCTTTCACATATGCAACGTGCATAGGTAATGTACTATGCCTGGTACGTTGCTTGGCACGTAGGAGATACCTAAATATTAGTTGAATAGGGGCGCCTGGGTGGCTCAGTCGTTAAGTGTCTGCCTTCGGCTCGGGTCATAATCCCAGGGTCTTGGGATCGAGCCCCACATCGGGCTCTCTGCTCGGCCGGGAGCCTGCTTCTCCCTCTCCCACTCCCCTTGCTTGTGTTCTCTCTCTCGCTGTGTCTCTCTCTGTCAAATAAATAAAATCTTAAAAAAAAAAATATTAGTTGAATAAGTGGATGAATGAATGAATGAATGAATGAATGAATGAAAACACTTTCCTGCTCTTGATGGCCTTAAGAGTCCAGTTAGGAGAAGGGACTTGCAGGCACCTAATCACGGCACGTTCTGATGTAGAGAAGCATGTCTGGATCACAGAGACCAAAGACACTGAGGACAAGAACCGGGGACCATGGAGCAGAACATGGAGCAGAGCAGTACTAGTAAGGATGGAGAGGAGGGGACAGATGTGAAAATTGCAAGGAGACTTAATCAGTATGATTTGGTAATTGGCTGACTATAGGAGATGAGAGAAAAGGAGTCCTGTCTAATTACTTCCTTATTTCCGGCTTGAGTTACTCAGTGGATGGTGGTGTCAGAAACTGAGACCAGGAATTGCAGAGGAAGAAGATTTGTATGTGTGTGTGAGGTGACATGGGGGATGGGAGTGGGGGGTAGAATGGGTCAGAAAAAGAAGGGACTAGGATGCGCTCAATTTTTAGATGTATTTGTATTTGTTGTGTCTGTGGGATACCTGAGGGGTATGTTCAGCAATCCATGGGACATAAAAATCTATATAATTGGAAGAGGGACCGGAATTAGTGGAAAATATTCAGAAATGGTCAGTATACCTGATGTAGTTGGGACTATGGGCAAGGATGAGATTGCTCAAGGAGTATTTAAGGAGAAAAGTGCAGGAAACCAAGGCTAGAGGGTAGGAGAATGTCAGCATTATAAGGTAGGCAGAGGAAGAGCCAGCAAAGGAGACCAACAGGAAGGCCAGTTAGGGAGCGTGTGAGGCTGAGGAGGTCAAGGGGGTGGAGGTACCTGAACTGAATGGTCACCATGGCAAGTGCAGGTAAGAGGTCCGTTGGACCGCTGAGCCTCACAATATAGAGGTTGCTCATCCAGCAAAATGGTAGGGATGGAGGCCAAAATTGTAAAGGTCTGATGAAGGGATAGGAAGGCGGGAAACAGGAAATGTTTTCAGGTAGTTTGCTGACAAAAGGAGGGCCCCCCCCACCAGGGAGAATTTTTTTTTTTAAATGAAAGTATTTTTATTTGTAAGTGTAGAATAACATGGGAGAAGGACAGAGTAAAAATAAAGGGTTGATAAAGTTGGGCAGGTGGGAAGGAGGGGCTCAAGGCAAGAGGAGGAAGGATTTACCTTCAGTAGACACATCTGTGAGTGGTGGGTAGGACATAAGCTTGTGTGTAAATGCAGATAGACTTGGAGGGGAGGAGACAGGGAAAGAGGTTGAGATATTTCATACTTGAGGCCGCGATTATCTTGGTGAAACAGGAGATCCGGCTAGGGATGTGTGAAGGATTGTGCTTGTTGCCCTCTCTTTCCCTATACTGTGGCTTTCTGCCCTTCAGCTGCTGGCCACTGGACTAGCTCACACTAGTTCATAAAAACCAAGTTTACTGTTTAAGTCTCTGGTTACAATAGGAATGGAGAAGGTTTGGGGAGGTAAGTGAACAGATCATCATTTGTATCTTCATCTGAGGTTGACTTATCGCCCTAGATTCTGGATGTGTGGGTGGGCAGCTCAGCAGTGGGAAGATAGGATGTAGTGGGATTCCACCCCTGGAGCTCTGGGCTGGAGTTCTGGCCATGCTTTAAGAAATGTGACCTTGGGGGGTGCCTGGGTGGCTCAGTTGGTTAGGCTTCTGCCTTCGGCTCATGTCATGATCCTGGGATCGAGCCCTGCATCAGGTTCCCTGCTCAAGGAGCCTGCTTCTTCCCCTCTTCCCTGCTCATGCTCTCTCTTGCTATCTCTGTCTCTCTCTCAAATAAATAAGTAAAATCTTAAAAAAAAAAAGTGTGATTTCTCAGGCAAATTCTTTAAAATTTAATTTCTGTAGGTGATATCTAAGAGTCATACCCATTCTAAATCTCTACGAATTTTGGCACCTGCTCCCTAGAAGTCAAATAAAAGGCTTTTCTGAAAATGGATTTATTCATGGGGAACAAAACTTACAATACAGGAAATCAATTCCCATTCAAATGGCCTCTTTCTATATTTCAGTTTCCTTGCACTAAAAGTTTACACTTTGTAGGCTCATTTTCCTGAAGCACATATTGTCAGTGGTCACACCGTTTATAACATTTTTATGCAGAATTTCAAATATACACAACTCAAGAGAATAGAACAATGAGCACCTGTGTACTACCTCCCGCTTCCCACCCTAGATGATTTTGAAGCAATTTCCAGATAGCATATCATTTCAACTCTAAATATGTCAGAATGTATCTCTAACTAATAAGTTGCTTAAAAAAATAACCTCAACATCAATATCACTCTAATATCAATACCTAATCAGTGCTCAAATTTCCCCAAATTGTCTCCTGATTTTTTTTATGGTTTTAAATTTGAATCAGGATCCAAAATCTATCTCACATACTGCATTTGGTTGATGTGTTTCTTTAAATATATAGATATATATCTAACACTGGTGACCACTGCCAGAGGGACAGTCCTGTAATTCCTATAATCCTATGACATCTCCTGATTTTGTGTCATTTTGCCCCATGTTGGTGTACCACTTAATTTTAGGAAGCCTAAGGAACAATTTCAGTTTAGACTCCAAAGTCTCTGAAGTTTAATTTTAAAATTCCTTCTAGACACACTTAAAAGGAGAAGTATAAAGATAGTAAAGAGAGAAGAGAGGTAGAAAAAAGAAAAGGCTGCTGTGAGTAGCAAGGAGACAAATGAAAGCTCGAGAAGAACAAAAGAGAATGAAAAAGGTCAGACACATGTCACCTCCTCTCCGCCTAGACTCCTAGACGTTTGAAAATCCTCACAAATGTGTTTCATTTTTGTGTCACCTCCGTTAGCAGGTAGTAAACATGCATCTTTAAATAATAACATTGTATTTATTTAGTGCCTTTTCCGGAGCAGTTTATCAAATAGCTGAGCAGATGTCATCCAAGTAATCCTCTATGTGAAGTAAGGAAGGAGTAGGAATTCTAATTCCCATTTTACAGATGACGAAGCAGATGAGATAGCTAATATTACTGGCTCACACTAAACACTCATTTGCCATTTGCTAAGCGTTGCGCGAATCCCTCAGTTAATATGTATAACAATCCTTTAACAAGCCTACGACATTGGTACTGTGATCTTCTTACCTGTGATGAAAATGACTCAAGGAGAGTAATATACCTATAGTTACAGATCTGGAAGATTACAGAGTGGGGATTGAAACTCAGCCTGGTCCAACCCACTCTTCTTTTTTCCAGGTCAGTCTACTTCCCACTAAATCAGCAATCTCTCTCTCTTTTTAAAAAAAAAAATTTGCATAGACTTGCTTGTTGGCAGAATTCCATTTAAAAGGAAGCTCAGAGCATCACCAAGCATAACACAGATTTTCCTCGACTTAGGATGGGGTTATGTCCTGATGAACTCATTATAAGTTGAAAATATCGTAAGTTGAAAATGCATTTAATACACCTAACCTACCAAACATCATAGCTCAGCCTAGGCTACCTGAAACATGCTCAGAACACTGACATTAGCTACTGTTGAGTAAAATCATCTAACATAAAAGCCTATTTTAAAATAAAGTGTTGCATATCTCATGTAACTTATTGAGTCCTGCCCTGAAAGTGGAAAACAGCATGGTTGTAAGTGCACAGGGTGGTTGTAAGCGTATCAGTGGTTGACTCTGGTGATCATGTGACTGACGGAGCTGTGGCTGCTGCCACAGA
This sequence comes from Neomonachus schauinslandi, assembly GCF_002201575.2. NCBI lineage: Eukaryota > Metazoa > Chordata > Mammalia > Carnivora > Phocidae > Neomonachus > Neomonachus schauinslandi. Next base: position 42,967,622 of record NC_058408.1, on the reverse strand, counting down.
GCCGTATCAGGACAGAGCACCCTGATATCCCACATATCACCAGCCTGGGAAAAAGGGCAAAATGCAAAACTCAAAGTGTGGTTTCCACTTAATGCGTATCACTTTCTCACTGTGGTAAAATCAGACAATCATAAGGGAACCACCATAGGTGGAACCATCGTAAGTTGGTGACTGTCTGTGGTAGGGTAATACAGTGGACTAGAATTTGCAAGGCATTTTCATTCCCACAGACTTTTTCATTTCTTTCCTACAACCATTCTGAAAAATAGACAGGACAGGTAATTTGGGTTTTACAGAAGAAGGAATTGAAATTCAATGCTCTTCATTATGTTAGGGATCACATAGCTAACTAGTTAAGGTAGTTAGTGTCACAGAGCTAGTTAATGACAGAATTAGGACCAGAGGTCCTTTCTTCCCATTCCAGATCCTGTGCTTGTTCGGTTCTCTTTGCAAACCTCATGGGCTGACACCTTTGACTGCTGACTTCTTTCCACAACCCTTCTGATGTTTCTTGTGAGAAGTTGAGCAGGCTTATTACAAATTAAATATCCGGATGCTTGAACTGATGAGCAGGAAATGAGGCTGTTAATACTCAGAGGAATGAAATAGAGATGTATTTTTTTTTTTTTTTAGTAGAATTTTGGGCCGAGTGGCCTCTTTCTGTCCTTCCTTTCCCTGTGTCCTTCCAGTCTCCATGGAAACCCCAAATCAATGCAGCATATGTTGATTCATGTTTCTGCTGCTACTAGGAAGCTACAAAGTGGAAATTGCTTTTAAAAGATTTGTGGAAGAGCTCTAGCATGCTGACCAGAATTCAAATCTAATATCTGAATGACTGTTTTATGAAAAGCTTTTAATATGGTACTGTCTTAGGTGGTATGTTGATTAAATAAACACACAGCGGGCGTTTGGCAATAAACCTGCACCTCTACTAACATGGCTTTTAAAAATATTATATTGCAGACTTTAATTCCCTTTATCTTCAATTTAATTACATTTTTGTGGCCTGTGTGACAATGCCAGGTGCTCCTTTTCCTCTTGATTAATTCCACCCTGCCCTGACCGGGCTGTGGGGAACAATAGTTTGCAAATGCCTTAGGTACTCATGCTGCTGCCCCTGAGAGTCATTAGCATTAGACCGATTTCAGACTTGACCCGGAGACTGCAGAAGTCTAAAGTGCTTCCGCCATAAGGAATCCTCGGTGATTTTTCAGATTTTTTTCATGAACTCAAAATCAAATGCAGCTGACATTTATTAAACACCTGCTTCATACGAGGCAATGAGAATTGATAGCAAGGGGAGTAAGTCATAGAGTCTGTCTTTGTGGGACACGTAGTCATTTGGGAGGATCAGAAAACATAAATCACAAGGATAAACTACAGACTCCGTTACGGGCTGTCAGAGAGTCACACAGCAATGTGGTGGTGGTGTTAGGATGGAAGGATTCCTTCTGATTGAGGCCGTTCTGAAAAGCTTTGGAAAGGGGAATTTTTATCTTGCAGGTATTAGGTTTAGAGAAGCAACTGGGAGTTAAGAGGCAGATCCGGGGGCAAGGGTGGGGAACATTCTGGGCAGAGGGGGCAGCGGAGGAATCAGGCCTGTGTGTGTGCATGTGTGTATGCACAACGGGATATAAGCCTGGATAGGTAAAAGGGACCGAATTGTTAGAATGTCAGGCAGGACAAATCGCTACCATGAAGCCCATCAAAAATAACTATACACACCATTTATGGTACCTGTTCAGGGGGTAACTCTGGTAGTAGTATAGCAGTCCAGGAGGTTTATGGGGAATGGGGGAGGCAATGACATGGGGGCAGGAAGCTCAGTTACTTAGGACACCGTGGAAGAGGCATACGCCGTGGTGGGTGCCCAATAACCTCTGAATGGCAGTGTCAATGGATGGGGTGGATAAAGTTCAGAAATATTTCAGAAATATAATGAGAAGTTTTAAAGATCAATTCAACAAGGCAAAAGAGAAAAAGAAGCCAGAGATACCTATACTTACTACCTCGAGGGGCTAGGACAGAGTCATTTCATTAGCAAGCATAGGGAGCCCGGCAGGAAGGGAGGATTTGGAGGCAAAGGTGGTTGTTTCTGACACAGTTGCATCTGCAGAGTCTGAGAGGGATGGAGTTGTCTAGCTGTCCTCTGGAAAAGCCAGTCTGGAGCTCATGAGAGGCAGGGCTGAGCACCAATGCCGGAGAGACGCAGCGGCCCAGGCCTGGGAAGGTTGGGTTTCCCAGGAGGAGCAAACCGAGAATGGGAAGAGCTGAGAGGTGCAGGGCAGGCTGAGAAGGCAGAGCACAGCTTGTAATGCCTGTTTTCCTGGGAAAATCCACATGTCGCTGCCAGCGGAAACGTGCCGTGCCCAGTCTCCAGCCAGAAACTCAGAAGCAGTAACCAGAAAGGAATCCAGAGCTCTCTATTCCTGGGCTTATAGCCCTGGGACACAGAGTCCAAGTAGGTGAGTGCCTTCCTCACTAGTACTCCAGCCTGCTTGCCTCTGCCTATCTCTCTCCTTCAGGAAAGGAGACCATGCCAGAATGCTTACCCCCTCGGTTCTGCTTAATTCTCGCCGCCAGCCTCGCCCCCTCCCCCCGCCCCAACAGCCCCTGGAATTCCTTATGCACCTGCCTCTGCAGAAAGGAAGATTTAACATAGAGGCCTTCCCTGAGAGGGGGCCTGTACTAGGTCTGTGCTTCTCAAACTAGGGTGCTGTGTGGTTACGCTTTGGTGTTCAGGAATGTTTTGCTTTAAAAAAAAGTTTTAATTTTTTCTTTTTACTCCTGCTAGATGCATGTCCACACGCTCTTACCCCTCTGCTCTTTATATTCCTGCTCTTTCTTAAAATGTTATTAATAATTATATCTTTCCTTAAACATTTGGGTTGGCTTATTGACTTCCTAGGACTATATTATTTCTCCAAAGGCTAATTGAAGATTCTGATGCCTAGTTAATATTAGTCAGCCCCCACCAGAGACTTGGGCCCTTCCGCAGCCCTGCCCTATCTCCTCAGTGCCTTTAAATCCTGGATGCCACATGGGGCAGCATGAGACTCGGAGGGGGCCTTTATTTCACTATTTTAGCACTGAACGAGGAGTCCTGTGATGATGCCACCTTTGTGTTAAAGCAAGGGGCAGAGCAAGGGTTGAGAACAGGAAGCTTGGTATCAGGCACCAGCTCTGCCACTTGTAACTGATTTGTCTCTGTTTCTCCATCTGTAAAATGGGGATGATAAAGATGTCAGCCTTTTAAGTTTGTTACGAGAGTTACCAGTAGCGCAATGTTTAGCCCAGTACCTGGCACATACCGAGGGCTTGTTGGACAATGGCTGTGTGCATGGAATCTGGGAGGCTCCATCTTACCGTATAACCTAATCTTGGATTAGGGAAGTGCTTATCACTGGGCTTTTATTCCCAGTTTATCTGTGGACCTGTTTGGTATGGGGCAGTGTATCAAGAATATGTCCAGAAGCAAAGGATTCTCTTTATGCTTCAATTCTAAACCCTGGCTAGCACTGGCGTTCAAGGCAGGGAAACATTTCTTTTGTGTCTCATTTCATAACACTAAGTTCCGTCTACCTAACAGAGGCACACTGTGGACATTTTGCAAGAGAGACAATGAGTCACTGTGGAGGCAGCATCAGACTTTTTATTTCATCCTCTCGTCAGGCAACGTGGGGTTGCGGCAGACTCATGTCACTGGGAGAATAGAGGTTATGCCACCAATAGATCTGCCAGGAATTCTGGGTCCCGGCATGACGTGGTGGGAAGAGCTCTGCTATAAGAGTTCTAAGAAAACAAGTCTGGTCCCTGAGTTGCCTCAGTTTTCTCATCTGTAAGTCGGGGATAATAATATTCTCTCTGGCTATGGAATAGGGTTGTTGAGTCACAATACATGAACATGCTTTCTACATTATAGAAGGTTAAACAAATGCAATCTAATATTTTTAGTATCAAGCCATCACTTTCCATGGAGTTTTCTGCTGCTTCCAGCAAATGCCGCCTTCTGGGTGTCCAAAATGACTTATGGTAAAGGTTAGGTGCATTTGGAGCTAGTTCCTGAGTGGGAGCAGGAGACTGGAGTGGAATGGGGAGAAGGGAAGCTTTGTCCCAGGGCAGTGGTTTGCAAACTTTAGCATGCATCAGAATCACCTGGGAGGCTGGGCTCCATCCCCTGAGTATGATTCTATAGGTCTGGGGGTGGGGCCTGAGAGTTTGCATTTCTAACACATTCCCAGGTGATGCTGACCTTGCAGGTCCAAGGACCATACCCAGAGAACTACTGTACTAGGGCAAGAGGAAGAGACAGTCCTCCTTCTGGAGCTGAAACAGGCAGTGTGAAGATCTATATGGGTAAGGTCGTTTGGAAGAAAAAATTGCAGAAGACAGAAAAATTAGGGATAATGTGCCGATTGGGCAGAACAAAGGGAAAAGTCTCACTCCATAACAAATGCAAACGGGGAAGTCGCTAGGTGATGGATGAGGGAGAGAGGTGAATTTCCACTGTAGGAAAAACCAGGAGCACAGAGTTGGAAATCTACATGTTTTGAGGAGGCAGAGGAGGTGGAAATTTCTCATTAAGAAGTGAGGAGTGGTATGTTTGGTGCTGGGGGGTGGGAGTAGAGACAGACTGGGGGAGAAATGCCTCTGTCGAGTAAGGGGGACAGCTGAGATGTGGCAGAGGGGGTAATTTCAGGGCTGTGTGGTTTGGCTTGGTAGTGAAGCACAATAGAAATTGGGAGAAAGGGGGTGGAATTTAGATGTGTGACCTGCCCCGTAGCTTTCTTGCTCTCTGCATTTATCACATCACATCACACCCAGCAAGACAGCCCCCCTCCTCCTGGCTCATTAGGAGATTTGATTCGGCTTGGCTCCTGCTGTCAGCAGCTGTCTGGGGCAAGATCTTTATGCTCCCTGCTCCCTGAGCAGCAACCAGCCTTCAGCCAGCAGCAGAGCTCATTAGAAGAGGGCCCCCTGGACACTTGGTTTTCAGCTCATTGGTGGCTGGAAAGAGTTAATACCTACAGCTTCGCTGCCCCCTGCCCAGCCCCTGGGTGCAGAGGGAGGCAGCTTTGGGCTGTGGGGACTTCTCCCAGAGCTGCAGCCAGAGCAGCAAGGAAGCAGGTTAGTGAAGAGGAAGGTACGGGAGGAGTGCCAGGCGAGCTCTGCTCAGGGGCACCTCCTGCATCCTGCCAATGAGGATGGGCGTGCAGACTGTGCCCGGGAGCTGAGCCGCCGCCCGCTGGGTGTAGGCTGCTTCAGTATTTACTGGATGTGACAAGCAGAGAGAAGAGCTTTCAGCGGGGCCGCTTGCTGCCTGGCTCAAGTGGTGGGGAGGTGTGTTGTGCATGCATGCGTGTGTATATGTGTGTGTGCACGCACGAGTGTGCCTGTGCATTCATGCACACATGTTCTTCACCCATCAAGGATCTGACTGCTAAAAGAAAGATCTACTCTTTCCCCAGAACTCCTTAACCCGCAGCCTCTCTGACCACCCAGTTGGCAAAGACCCGCAGGCCATGAGGACTGGTCAAAGACAGTGAGTATTGCTTTTGCTTTTCTCTTTCCTCTTCAAGGTACCCATGTGGGCTGATTGCATTATCCATATTTAATTAACCTGCCTCTCCATGCATATTGATTGCTTTCTCTCCGCTGAGACTCTTAAAAATCTCTTCCCCTCTTTAAAAATCGTTTCTCTTCCCCTCTTTAAAAATCATTGCTCTTTGCTTTTAACCTTTGTTTTTTTTTTTTCCTTGAGTTCCCTCTTTCCATTATGTCCCATCCTGTCTGCCCCAGAGTCACCTGTCACTTGATGTCCACCTAACAGGGCACATTGCTATGGGCCTTCCTGGGCCCTGGGGACCCCAAACTCTGTCCCCTGGAAGTCAAGGGCCAGATGGAATTAGAGCCCCAAGGTGCTGGGATGAATGAGGAAGCAGGGGCCAGAATCTCCTGCAGATTCTGATTGAATTGAAGTCAAGGCTAAGTGAAGGGAGGGTGGAAGGTCTGGGGGACAGTGGTGGGCAGTGCTGGATTTGGGAGGGAGAGAGGCAGGCATGGAAGCAGTCCCGGCAAGCCAGGGTGAGCTAGCAGTGGGAACGGGAAGAGCGACAAGGCAGTGACTGCAGGCCTGGTAATACCTGCCCCAAATGACCTTGCCTGCTCCATCTGTGGGGGAGTCATCCCTGGTTCTGTTCAGCACCAGCGTAATGAAGGCCCCTGGCACGGGGTTCCCCTCCTCCGGGCGGTAGACCATAAGCAAGAGAAAATGAGGCATAGGTGCCCCAAACAGTGATTTCTCGCAGCTGGAAGAGAACCTTAAAGCTGGGAAGGGCTTCGATTTCCTGACTCCTGGGCAGGCAGGTAGATGCACCATTAGGACAAAGATTAAGGAATTGTTCCTACTGTTAGGGAACACAGTCTAAGCCCAGTCTCCTGGAGGATGAGCTTTGATACAAAGTCTAGCTATTTTTTTTTTTTAATTTTAACAAAGCAATCTTTTAATTTTATGAATTTTGGTATTATTAGAGAAGGTGTTTTTTAAAAGAAGTATTTGTGAAATATTCCGTGTAATACCAAAATAATTTAAACAGAGTAGATCCAGTAGGGGCCTTATCTATCCAAATTAGGTTTCTTTTAAAATGGATTCTATGTTTGGTGTCAGGGTTCCCCAGGGAAGCCCTTTACGGATAGGCTGCTCTCTTCACGTGATTCTTCCTATCATTTCTGTGGGAACAAAGGGTTTGAAGCACTGAGAAGGGGACCCTCAGGAGAGAGAGATGATCAGTCAACAAGCCCTCAACCTCAGTATCCCCTTTCCAGACTTTCTCCCCACTTCAGGTCTGGAATGGGCCAGTCCCAGGTTGAGGAAGGTCGGGTGGCCTCCATCTGGGCAAGAGAGAGTGGCTTGCATATTCATTTCTTCAGTTTGTGCCTGCGATCCTGCAAAGGAGCAGGCCTGTGCAGTGACAGGGGCCTGACTAGTCTCCCTTGGAGTTACTCCACCCTTCCCCCTGCTCACACCCTCCCAAAGCTCCAGGACTCCAGGACAGGTTCCCTGAGAGGCAGGCCAGAATCAGAAGAGCAGCCAGTCAAGGAATTCTGGAGCAAGTGCTGACCCCCCCTTCCCCCACCATCCCTGGCTGGCTGGTCACTTGGGCCCCACTGCAATAAGACAAAGAGCAGTAATTTTTGGCTTGCCAGGCCCGAGCCTTCCTCCCCTGGGGCAATGTGCCCCACTTCACTGTCATGGCCAGTGTTTGGGGAAATAGGAGCTCCTGACCAACAGGCAGCAATGCGAATACAGCCAGCAATTTGTCCCAGGTCATCCTTAGCTGGTCATCCTTCATCAGGACAAGCAGGCATTTGTGGGGAAGGGGCTGTGTTGGGGGAGGCCCTCTGTCAGAGGAAAGCCATCCAAGAGGATTTGTAGCACAGTCAGATAAGAGAGGGCTGCTCCCCTCTTACAGCAGATTCTTTGATTTTAGGTGAGAGGACGTGAAAGGGTAAATCCCTGTGCCCCGCAGTCCTATCTCCCGCCCTGACGTCCCTGCACACCGGCCAGAGGGTTAACCGTAAGCGCGTGCCTGTATGGCCGCTTTACTGATGCCACGCAGGTAATGACGCTCACCTGTCTCCCCGCCCCTGCCCTTCCCCCTCTCTGCCCCTTCCCACCCCCCTGCTGTGTGAGCCTGCCCGGCCTTCGACTCCCATGGGTGGTCCGTCCCCTCAGGCCATTGGTGTGGACGGTGCTCTCCTTTCTGGGGTGCTTCTTGCAAAGTCGTGGCCTTGCAAGCAGGACCTACCTCAGTGCCAAACCCTCTCATTGACTGGCGGGACTCATGGGGTGGGACTGTGCATGAGCTTGCATCGAACCATTTAGGGACCTCTATACGGTCCTGGCACAGGAAAGAAAGATAAGGGCAAGCTTACTTCTTTTTACTTTTGTTGCCTCGTTCCCTCCCTCCCTCCCTCCCTCCTTCCTTCCTCCTTCTTCCCTCCCTCCCTCCCTTCCTCCTCCCTCTTTCCCCTCCCTCCCTCCTTCCCCTCCCTCCCTCCTTCCCTCCCTCCTTCCTCCTTCTTCCCTCCCTCCCTCCCTTCCTCCTCCTTCCTTCCCCTCCCTCCCTCCTCCCCTCCCTCCCTCCTTCCTTCCTTTTTAAGTAACTTTAACCTTTGACTCTCACTTCTGCTTCCATTATTTCAAACCTAACTAACAAGGTTATAATTCAGATCTCAGCTAGACCAGATGGAAAATCAAAACCATTGGGCCCCAAAGAATATTTTGTGGAAGATTTCTGGAAACTATTGGGGAGAACCACTGTTGTCTCGGTAACGAGTATACCCTTTACATTTAAAGGGTTTAGCCCCTGCTAAACGTTGTTAGATGGCTTGTGTGGATTTGCCATTTTTTTGAAGTCCTCTTAATTGCTCTTGGGGGCATCGACCTGACTATTCTGTGATTGATGATCCTGGGGCACCGAGGAGTGAACTGACTCACTGGAAGTTGGGTTTTGGCCTTGGTGCAGCCCAAGCAAGACCTTTCCTTGAATTCATGGAATGTGGTGCCTCTAAGGCCCTTAATCAGTTACTCGCGTGGCCTGGGGGCAGAGCACCCTGTGATTTATAAGAGTGAGTGGACATAGGATGCTCACCATCGCAGGAGAGATAATAGCTATCGCCAATGTTTCAAAACGCCACAAAATTGATGGCTTCATCATGCGCCTGGCAGAGATAAGAGGTGGGGGCACAGGACGTGCAGGCCCAGTTTTCTGCAGGAGAGGGGATATATCTGGGAACTTGGATGTTCCAGCTTTAAAAGGCTCTTGGAGATGGGCTGTGGAATACAAATGTTGTCAATCCTTGCCAAATATAATACCATCCCACTAGATTTGTTGGATAAGATTTCTGTGAATAACTAGCTTGGGTCAGGGATGGATGCCCATTTGGAGTGAAAGGAAGAGATTGAATTGGACGGCCTCTAGCGTCTCTGCCCAGGCCCGGGATTCACAAATCAGGGGAAGGGAAAGCCAGGCTAGAAGGACTTCCTTTCCACGTGGAGAATAACATCTCTGGGACTATTTCTGTGGCACATTGTTACCAGCGTGCACGTGGCAGTGCCCTTTTATAAGTCACTCTTTGGTCCTGATTGGATTACAGCCAACCCTTCCCACTTCCCTTTGCTCTCCATGTGAGGAGCTGCCATGGGTTAAAGGTCAGGGGTCAGTAAACTTACTCTGTCAGGGGCCAGAGAGTAAATATTTTGAGTTCTATGGGCCATACAGTCTGTGTTGCAACCACCCAACTCGGCCCTGGTGCTCGAAAGCAGCTTTAGACAATATGTAAATAATGGGTGTTGTTGTGTTCCAATAAAACTTTATTTACACAAACAGGCATCTCTCAGGGACACAGTTTGCTGATCTGTGGTTAAAGGTAAAAAGGGGCTAATGTTGGACGTTGGAGAGAGACATTAGTGTAATTCCTCATCGGACCTTCCATAACAGATAACATGTAAATGTCTGGTCCTTAGGAAAATAAAAAATATGAGAATTTTAAACATACATGCTAAAGTTTTAAACAGGTTGATTAAGAGAAGCCAAAATACAAATAGGAATATGAGAGCTTAGTTAAGTAACTAAAAGAATGGAGAAAGGGGCCCTGGTTCTTAGCTGCTGATTGTACCAGCTGCTCTGGCCCTCACCTGCAGGTGTTGGTCCTGGCTGGTCCGTAGCCATTCATGAATCTGTATCCCCAGGTTTGGGGGATGAGTGGGGAGCACCTGAGTCAGAATTAATTTGCCTGGAAGCTTCATTTGTGCTTGGAGGTTCTGTGATACGCACCCCTGTATTATGCAAGCAACCCTCTACTCTCCGTGCGTGCGTGTGTGTGGGTACCTCTTCTGGGGCTTTGCAATTAGGAGCTGCGGCTGTCTTGCCCTCCTGATGGGAGAGCAAAATGTGGATTGTTATTTTGTCTTCACTGTATTTCCTTTCCCTACAGAGAATCTTAATTTAGAAATTCTTCCAAGATAATGACCTTCATTGACTTACTATCAACTTGCATGTTCGCTTTGAAAGAGCATTAAGCCTCTAGGGGTAGGGTACTTATTACTATGCCAGGAGTCAAGTTAGGGAGTGAGTATATATATCCCTTGATCTTCTAGGTATTTCTCCTCTTGTTCATGAAATCTTTAGGGGCCCCCTGGGGAAGGATGGGGGGTCAGGGGAGGCAGTGCGGGCTCCTGCAGCAGAGTTTCCGGTGCCCTTTATAGAGCTGACAGCTATGATCATGACAGTTCCCCGTCCTTCTGCCCCTGTGCTTCTTGCAGGAACAAAGGGATGAGGACCCGCCTGGGATGCCTGTCTCACAAGTCAGACTCGTGTAGCGATTTCACAGCTATTCTTCCCGACAAACCCAACCGTGCTCTAAAGTGAGTAGTTTGGCCACACGGCATTCCCAGGGTGCTCACCGTGGGGCACCCACCACTGAGCTGTAGGACCTGTTCTCTAGTGAGTTGTTGACCAGATGAGCCGAGGGACAATAAATTCCTGCCACTTGGCGGCTCCTTTTACATCCTTGAGTGCATGGATGTGAATTTTCCTTTTCAGAATGTGTGACCTAACTCAGAATAGGGACCCTCTTTTTACTTTTCAGAAAACCGTATTATCCACCACTCTTATAAAGCTGTGGTGAAGGATGCTTCTTGGTTCTACTTAGTTGTCAGTCTGAGCTCTCAGTTTGGAAACAAACACTCAAATGTGTTCTAAAACTCTGCTTAGGTTCAGATAATTTGGATTCAGTGCCTATACTGGGCAACTACTGGGTTCAATGATGTCATAGATGCACCTCATTTAACCCTCACAGGGTTTGGGGATGTGGGCATCGTGATCCCCATTGCAGAGGTGAAGAGATTAGGGTCATGGTAAAATATGGAGTCGGGAGCTCAGCCTACTTTTTCTGACGCTAAGGCCAGATTCTTTCCATTGTTATCTTGACAACTTTATATCCTGCGCTTATTTAGCTTGGTTCTTTAGACTGAAAGCCAATATACAAATACACTGAATTCCAGTACTGAGGTTTGCCATCAGTTAGTTAAGAATGTACACACTTACAGCAACAGACTTGCAGGAATCCAGGTGGTTTTCATTTGCATCCCACCCCCCGCCCGCCATTGTTCTGATTTGTTTCCCCGAGCAAATCTCAGTGGTTGCTGATGGAGAAGGAGGGTCATTTCAGAAATATTCAAGAGAGATGTTTCTTCTTTCCTAGGAGACTATCCACAGAAGAAGCCACGAGGTGGGCAGATTCCTTTGACGTGCTTCTGTCCCATAAGTGTAAGTAGAATTCAGGTTTCGTCATGTTGCGGCAAATCATCCATTTAGCAAAAGAGGCACCAAATGCCCACCATGATGCAGGTACTACGCCAGGTGCCCCAGACAGCTCCAGTCCCTGCGCTCACAGAGCCTCCTGCTTAGGGGAGTATATAGATAACAAGACGTAATTTAAATGTAGTGGGAAGAGGGCCTTCTTTTCTGTGTTCTGGGTTGAAAGGATGGTCCCAAGAAGCCTTCATGTTTTCGGCAGTTTTAGCAAGAAAGAATTTAGTTTAGGGAGTTGGAGTGATGGGCTCAGTGGGAATGACAGTCTAGTGTCCATCCTAGATCTTGTTTATAAAATTAAATGACCTTCCCCGCCAAGTCGCTGCAGAGTCTTGGTTTACTTATCCATCAAATGAATATTGTGTGCATTTTGTTAGTCGCTTGAGTTGGCAGAGTTTTGTGTTTTCTTGTTTTTTATTTTGGGGGTTTACTACCCCGGCTGTATCACACTCCTCAGTTTCTGGCTGGGTGTGGGTTTTACTAGAATGCATTTCTGCTGTCTCTCCTCTTCTGTTTTCCCATACCCACCCCCCCAAAAAAATTGCAGAAATAATCATGCATATTTCCCTGTGGGAAGGACACCTTGACGCCGGCCAAACTGTGTAGCTCTGGTTGGTAGTCAGACCTGTGTTCTTGATTTTGACCCAGCTCAGCTACTAGACAATTGAGTGGCCTTGATGGACTCCCCCAATCTTCAGATGTCTTTAGAGGTGATTTTTCTTTCAGCTGGTTGAGCACTTCCCTCTGACTAGGCCCCTGATCCTAATAAACTGGTTACTAAATGCTCTTGAATAGATTTTAAAATGAAATGCAAAATCTAAGAATAAGCATATATTTGTAGCATGTAGTTTTGTGAGACAAATAGTCATTTTAGCGTTCTATGGATTACACTTAGGAAGGAAAACAAGGCAGCAGAGATACAGTGTGTGTGACATATGGCTTATGTCACAAACAGCAAGCTTATGTGGTGAATTTGCCAAGGTAATGGCATATGTACAGTGATAGTTAGGATTCGACAGTAAGGCTTGTTCTTTTTTTTTTTTTTTTTTAAAGATTTTATTTATTCATTTGAGACACAGAGATACAGAGAGAGAGAGAGCATGAGCAGGGGGAGAGGCAGGGGGAGAGGGAGAAGCAGACTCCCGGCTGAGCCAGGAGCCTGATGTGGGGCTCGATCCCAGGACCCTGGGATCGTGACCTGAGCTGAAGGCAGACGCTTAACCATCTGAGCCACCCAGGTGCCCCAGGCTTGTTCTTTATGAGGCCATTTTGACTTGTTTTCTGGAGTCACAATAGGCTAAACAAACGTCACTATTAACTTACACCTTCTTTTCTGGCTGCATTTGCTTCAAGGTCATCTTGGAGTTTGGTTTCTATTTCAGCCTCATGACTGACTCACTTAGTTCAAGTCCCTGAGGCTGTTTCCTCATTCCGAAATGGTGATAGAAATACCTGTGTGCTACCTGTCACCTGGGTCAGGGAATCTTCATAAGAGGACACCTTTAGATGATTTGGGGTTCTCTACTTAAAGGTATTTTGAAAGAATATGGTGGTATTTTTTTTTAAATGATGCTTTTATTTATTGAATGCAAAATAAACGTGCCTTAAGAATAGGTTTGCAAATTTCACCACCAATTATTAATGCTGAGCCATTACAGACAGAGTTTATGGTGGTTCAATTAACGGATGCGATCTCAGGGTATATTTGGATTGCTGCAGTGGCAAGACCTGGAGATTTAAGAGCTTCCATGTTATTTGATTCAATGACTTTTAGATCTGAAGATGCTTGCTTCTGCTTCTATGGGGGATGGCTTCGGTTTCCAGGAATGCAGTAACACTTTTCTGAGATGGGGATTCCACTAAGGGATTACAAGCTGACACCAGATTGCTTCTTTGTCAGACCACTGCAGAATGAACTGTAAAGTTCTGTGATCCTTCTTGGAGTCTGATGTTCTGTTTTGATTTCTGTTTAGTACAGAAATAAAAAGCCAATGGAGTAAATGTCTTTGAGAAGAAAGAGGCCTGTATTCATGGGTCACTGGCAGAATTGCAAGGTTTTAGAGCTTGACCGACTCCTCCCTGGGAGGCGACAGAGCCAGGTTACCTTGAAGGGTGTTGACAACTTTCTTAAAGTCTAATTAATTTGGGCTAATATTGTGACTCAATTAGGGCTGATTAATCTTTTCCAAAGGGATTGCATGTGTGCTGGTCCCTTAGGAGGGACAGCAGTTGATCAGAGGTGTGCAGGGCTTTCAATTAAGATAGCAAAATGTCCTAAAAAGTAAAGAAAGGAGAATCACTGAATGAGCTTCCGGAAAAAAATGTGCATTAGTCTAGAAACCACCCCCCTGGTAATCCTCTATACCTAGGAAACTGTCCTCCCTGAGTTTTCTATTTCGGATAATTCAGATAATTATTTTTGTTCCCATTCTCAATTTATAGAGCATCTTTACCCTCCCTGCTCTGCCTGGCTGTTTTGGGCACTCATTTATTTAAAGAAAGGTGTACTAAGTGTTCATGATGTTTGAAGTCTGTGCTAAGCAGCTGGTTGGGGGCGAGGGCACCAAGATGAACAGGACAGTACCTCCCAGGTGGAGAGTGCAGCCTTCGGAGACATGGACATGCATACAAATCACATAAGAAATAATACAGTGTGCTGCCTACAGACGAGGGAGCTTCAAGATTTCAAATAGAATCCTGACATTCGGTGTTCCTCTTCAATTCCATTCTGTCAGTATTAGAAGTCCTCACTGACCTGACAGCAGCAGGTCTGCTTTGGGTTTAGAGCATGGTTTCCACTTAATTGGAGAACATGCTTCTGTACAATTAAGTTACGAACATTAGCTGGTTGTCAGACCTGCGTAAGGACGATTTTAACTCACTTCTGCTTCCAAATAGCTGGGTAGCCTTAACGGAATCCCTCAATCTCTTGGAAAATCTGGTTCTTTCTTTTTTCTTTTTTTTTTTTTTAAAGATTTTATTTATTTATTTATTTGAGAGAGAGAGAGAGAGAGAAACAGCATGAGAGGGGATAGGGTCAGAGGGAGAAGCAGGCCTCCCGCAGAGCAGGGAGCCCGATGTGGGACTCGATCCCAGGACTCTGGGATCATGACCTGAGCCGAAGGCAGTCGCTTAACCAACTGAGCCACCCAGGCGCCCGGAAAATCTGGTTCTTCATCTATGCACTGAAGGATCTGGAAGAGGATGTCTCAGACACTGGGGATCCAGTCCTACCCTCTTGTTCTAGGATGCTGAGACTGGCCATTAGCAAACACCTAGGCAGGTGGTTTGAGTCAGCGCTGCTTGCAGGGTTATGTAAAACGCCTTCAAAACTGAAATGGTTCAAGCAACCAAATGAGGGGCTAAAGCACTTGTGTTATGAGGCTTTCTCTCCTTGACAGGGTCCCGCTGTGTAGGCAGCACTTCTCAGGTTCAAACCTCAGGAAAAGAAGAAAGCAACTTTACTTTTTAAACTTAAGAGGGAAAAGAAATCTGGAAAGTAAATATTTGGAGCAGTTTGGTTTCCAATCACATTTGCTTACAAGGATAAAGCTGAAGAAGCATGCACGGAGGTCTGGGGGATAGATACCTGCTGAGGGTTTTTTTTTTTTAAACTAAGAAATGAAAAATAAAATTAAAATTGCTGATGACTTTATTAGCTAATAAAGGATTTCTTTTTTTTTAAGATTATTTATTTATTTATTTGACAGAGAGAGAGAGAGCACAAGCAGGGGGAGCGGCAGGCAGAGGGAGAGGGAGAAGCAGACTCCCCGCTGAGCAGGGAGCCAGACATGGGGCTCGGTTCCAGGACCCTGGGATCCTGACCTGACCTGAAGGCAGACGCTTAACCAACTGAGCCACCCAGGCGCCCCAGCGAAGGATTTATTTTATTTTATTTTATTTTTTATTTTATTATGTTAGTCACCATACATTACATTATTAGCTTTTGATGTAGTGTTCCATGATTCATTGTTTGCGTATAACACCCAGTGCTCCATGCAATACGTGCCCTCTTTAATACCCATCACTGGGCTAACCCATCCCCCTACTCCCCTCTAGAACCCTCAGTTTGTTTCCAAAGGATTTCTAATGTGGGTTAATTTGGCATCTTTTTCCTGCTCACTCAGGGACAGTTAGACTTGGTGTCTGTGAGCTGTGCACCTAGGCTGCCCCCGAGGGTGTGTGTGTGTGCATGTGTGTGTGTGTGCACACACCCAGAAGACTTCCTGTCTCTGCAGCTCATACCCAGGAGAGTGAAGGCTCCCAGCTTGTGGGAAATTTTTCCTGACGGGTTGGGGGAGAGCGTGCACAAAACTGTATGTCTTTTGCTTTGATTTCCTCATGATGTTCAGGCATATGCTTGTTATTTGTCCAGCTTTTAGTGGGACATTCAGTCCTGAGCTCTAAATCAGTTCAAACTCTGATTCTCCTTCCTTCCTTCCTTCTTTCCTTCCTCCTTCCTTCCTTTGTGGGATTTTTTTTTTTTTTTGAGGGGGACATAAAAGTTGGATTCATTCCAGTTTTAAGGGGACAGTGTAGACAGGGTTCCTTCTCCTTCCTTTTCCTTTTTTCAGCCTGATCCCACACCTGGATGACAGAGCACCTCACCCTGGGCATCCATTTGGTCCTTGGCTTTGTTTCATTGTTTGCACAGAGTGTGGAGGGTCTATGCTGACCTGTCCCCGCCAGGCCCAGAGAATGCCAGGTTAGTGGACTAGTACAATTGAAAGCTCTTTTGCATTCACAGAGTTAGTATCCATCTCTGAGAAAAGGAGACCAATAAAGAAGCTTTTAGTTTTTTAAAATTAGCCCCTCTGGGATAATGATTGAGATATAGGAAAATACAATGACTTGATCTGGTCACACAGCAACCAAGCAGAAAACCCAAAACAAGTAAAAACATGAAAGTTTTTATTAGCTAAAATTTAGTTTTTAGATCTAGTTTTTAAATCTAGTTTTTAAAGCTAATGAAATTCCTTAATTATTCATCCAAACGGTCCTTAGCTTTAGAATGTACAGTTTAACTATCCGGTTCCCATTTATTGCCTCGCCCTCCCCACATCCTTCTCCAAGCCAAAAAATCCTAGAACAGTGTTACTCCAAGTGTGATCCAAAGAAGGCAGCACCAGCAGCTGCTGGGCACTTGGAAGAGATGAAAATTCTGGAGTTCTGTCTCAGACCTACTGGGTCAGTATCTCTGGGGGGTGGGGTGCAGTAATTTTTCCTCAAGCCCTCCAGTAATATTTATGCCCACCAAAGCTTGAGAAGCACTGCTCTAAAACATAGGGAAGTAAAGCATGGATCTGGAGCATCTTGGGAGGCAGGTGGCCTGTGCTTTCCAAGAAACCCACTGAACACTGCATTACAGCCTTCCAATGTCCCTTCGATGGTATGACGTCCATGGATCACCGATGCCAGCTACCTAGCAGGTATAGTGGACGCTGTTCGCAGTAAATAAACATATACAGCAAGTGCGTTTTCTGGATAAATGGAGGCTAAGGGTTAGAAAGAGATATGGGAAGTCGACACGGATCGAAAAGAAGCTTTTCTTCCTCCTTGCTAACCTGTCTGCATTGCTATCATTTTTACTTGCACCCAGGAATATGGGTGCATTTAGCCTTTCTACAAGGAGTGCCTGGAATAGATAATTCTATTATAAAGAATCCAAGCCTGCTGCAAAGCGTTTGAATGAAAAGCAATTGGATGGGCCTCCAACACCCATTCCATTGCTTGCTAGCTATGTGACCTCCAGCCAGTTACATCACCTCTCTAAACCTTGCTTTCCTCATCTGTAAAAGGGGAGTAAGACTTGCCTTGCACAGTTGTTTTGAGAATTAATTGTGATTGTGGTTGTGAAATGCTGAGCATGAGAACGTGAGATGGGGGTGCTCCATAGAGGAGAACGATTTGGATTATTTTTGCTGTAATACAACATTCAGTTCACTGAGAAAACATGGATTTCACACTTCCTGTATGCTAGAGATGACATCAGCTTCTTTCCACAGGCAGCTGAAGGCTGAACGCAAGGGTTGAGTGGGGACTGTATTAGAATCGCAAGGGGGCTTATTCAAATTCCATAATACCTCACCCTCCTTTGCCTCATGAGCTTTTGGCACCCCTCCCTCATCCCTTCCCAACTTCCCCTCAGGGACTGTGAGAGACTCCCTCTGGGGATTTGGTTTTCAAAAGGCCTGCAGGCGAATCTGATATATTCCCTCTTTGAGCTTCCCAGCAGTGTTCCTATATCAGGCTAGTTAGACAAATATTCCTGGACATTTAGAATCTTTTAGGTGAGGGACTGGTGCACCTGGAGTTTTATAATATTTCTCTGGTATTGAAGGAGTCATTTGTGAATGCTTTTACCCTACCAGGGACCCTTCTCTTTTGTCTTCCCTTAAATAGAAAACTCCTTGCTAATTTCTCATGATAGTTGACCCAGCTTCTGCTTGATGAAATAGTAAAGAACATTGGAATGGGAGTTGTAAGACCCAGGCTGTCCGCAGTCTGCTGCTACCATGTCCTAGGAATAAGAAGCCACTCAACCTTAGAGCCTCACCATTCCCTTGTGTCCAGTTTAGGGCTTGATCCTAGGGTCTCTCATGTCCCTTCTGGCTCAAAGAGTCTAACAACTGTCAGGTCCTACTACTATTGTAACATACCATCTTGCTGTATGTATACTAACAAAGTGAAGATCATTGAAGAAAATTATGTTAATCACAAGACTGAAGTATAATTAGCATGGCAGTTGCTTCCAATAAATGTCAGTAACTGGAAATGGTTTATTCTCTAAATAATCTCCTTACCTAAACCTTGCTAAGCCCGTTATTTGTTTTAAAAAACCTGTATTTTACAGATAACGCACACAAAAAAGACTTTGATCCTACTGCTGTTCTCATCACAAATTTCAAAGTGGTGAACTCAGTTGTGAATGAAAGAGATTTTTGACTTCACCATTAGTATATGTATCCTGGATTTTATAAATATATTTTCCTTTCCTATCCAATGTCTGACCTTGGAACCCATTCACCAGTTTATTTTTTTCCTATTGATGAGGGATGCAAGAGGGCTCTGGTCTTTGGGACAGCACTTTAGTAAACAGAGAGGTTCCCCCTGCCCCCCCAAAAAATCTTTCTTGTGATCTGGTATGTTTCCAAGCCTGGGAAATGAGTGAGGCTCAAGCCCACCCACATGCCAGCTGTATCAGGGCTCCTGGACCTTGAACTGTTACCTAAGCCACCCTCCCTGCTGCACCAGCTGCACTGCTCATTCATAGTGACCCAATTTCTTTTCTTATGTAAGCACCCTGCATCACAGAACCAAGCAGGAGAGTGCCGGTGGGCAGCAGCATGTGTGGCCATGGGGATGTTCTTGTAGATTCTGTGCATGCTCAGGGGGATGCCCGGATTCTGCCGAGTGTTCTAGGAATCCTGGACATAAGCCTTTCCCTTCCTGCGACTGGACGGATACTAATTAAAAAAAAATGTGTAATGTTCATAGAGCCTTGACTTCTTAGCATGCCATACAAAGAAAACCAAAGTGAACTGAAAAAATGAAACTAAAAAAAAAAAAGGCAGATCCTTCTGTTTCTCTTCCATCTTCCTGAACTGTTTACCACCTACCACCTTTAAGTGACCAGGATTGTTCGGGGGAATTAGGTGTGTTTACTCTGCATGATTACTCTACAGGTATAATGGTCCCGAAGACGCACAGAGCCCTCACTGAGGGTTGGGCCCTGTGTGTATTAACTCCACCTCACCCCAAAAGCCCCATGGAGCAGGTCCTATTAGGATCTACATTTCACAGATGAGGGAACTGAGGCACAGAGTGTTTAAGCATGGTGCCCAAGGTGGTGCTGAGCTAGTTACATGTCCAAGCCAGGACAGAAGAGCTTTAGGACAGAATCCCAGGCAGAATAGTATGAGGGATCAGAGAGAAGTCACTCCTTCCAGCTTCTTGAAATCTGTGGAGGTACTAAAGGGGGGCCTCCAGTTCCCTAGGTACCTGGGAAGGAGCAGGGTCTGGGGTACACAGGGGCCCAGGCAGAGGAGCACCGCTAATGCAAAGCAGGTCCCACTGAGAGATGCCAGTAAATGCTCATGAGCCTTTCAGAAATAAATGGACATCCTTCATTTTAACCAAACCCAGTTTATGGACAAGCAGAAGGGAAGGAGAGGGTCCTGGTAGAGAGAAGGAAGGGGGAAGAGGGAAGGAGGGGCAAAAAGGGACGGAGGACAGAAGAAAAGGATGAGGGGCTGAGAAAGATGCTGAAGAGTCAGAGAGAGGACCAGGCAGAAAGTTTGCTGGGAAGAGGTGGGAGGGGTTAGAAGGAGGAGGAAAGGATATAGCTGGGAAGAAAAGCATCTGTTCTGGTCCCATACAATTCCTTTGCTGGGTCCCCTAAGCAGGAAAGGTGGGCCAGGTCTGGGCCAGGTGGGCTGTATACAAAGGCAGCTGGTGCTGTCTGCTCTGGGAAGGGGAGGGTCTCCTCCAGCCTCAGGGGGCCTTCCACCCCCTTCTCACTTCCATTGTTCTCAGGTGAAGTTTTTGTTTGCACGGTGAACCTCACCCCAGCCTTGTTCAGAGGCAGCCTTGGGAATATGGCAGGGTGGGAAGAGATTGGGACCAAGAGGGGTGGGTGAGCAGAGGACGAGGGCTGTGGACAGGCACAGTCTGTGTGGGGCTTTGTGAGCTTTTTCTTTGCCACAGTCTGTTCTCTAGATGCTGCTTCTTAGGTCCGGACCTCCCTAGGCCTTCTCCCCCCAGGTTCCCCATCTCACCTCCCTAGGCCTTCTCCCCCTCACTTCCCCATCTCACCTCCCTAGGCCTTCTCCCCCCAACTTCTGATCTCTCCTCAAGCTCTTCTTTTGAAATCCCTGACAAATTTTAAGTGCCATATTTTGCTTTGGTCCCCCTCCCACTCTCTCTGAAGCCGACTCTGGAAATTCAGGTGATTGCATCTTGGGTTGAGGCCGCCTGAAAGAGCTCAACGTCTTTACAAGGTCACTTAGCCACACTTTGTTACAGTGTCCCCAGGCTACCACTGGGGAATGTGCCAGTCTGCTCTTTAGGATGGCCCTGTGCCTCAGGGAGGTGGCCGTGCTGCAGGAGAGAAGAGAGTTTAGACAGATTCCAGGTTACTGGGAGCACCTCATGGCCTCAGTTGTCACCACAGATAAGGTGATGGCAGGTGTCCTCCTGCAGGAGAACCTCCAGCTCTGTGAGCTAGACATCTCATTTGCCCTAGTACTTTCAGTGTGATTGCTTGATCTGGGGTTTTTGTCCATCCGTCCTTTGGAGGGAGAGCTAACATGAGGCTCTCCGATCACGAGAGGAGACACAGGCAGAGTGGGCTCTGAAGTCACACAGATGTGGGTGCGAATCCACTGTCCACCTCTTACTGGCCGAGTGACCCCACACATTGAACTTAAACTCTCCAAGTCTCACTTTCCCTCTTTGTGAAATGAGCTTCCATAAGAGCTAACATGTATTGACTGCTGGATCGCCTCATTTCGTCCTCATAACAATCTGGGGCAGCAAGTCCCAGTATTATTCCCATTTTACAGATGAGATGCAGCAGGCTTCAAGATGTTAGGACCCTTTTCTGAGGTTGCACAGATTCAGACCCAGGCTGTCTGACTCCAGGACCTCTGCCTTGACAATAGGGTGGGTGTGAAGATTGAATGAGTTGATATATGTAGATTGGACAACACAGAACTGGGCCCAGGGTAAGTCCTCAGTGTGTGGTGGTGACGATGTTCCTGCGGGGGAGGTGGGAAACAGTTGGCTGAGAGCTGAGTCTGACGCAGGCCTGAGTTGCAAAAGGAGTGCAGAGCAGAGCGATCTTACGCAGGGAGAGTTAATTGGATCCATCCCTCTCACTTTACAGTTGAGGATGCTGAGACCCAGGGAAGTTGAATGTGTTGTCCAAGGTCACAGAGCTAATTATGGGCCTGACTCTGATCAGAACAGATGCTCCCAACTGGGACAGTGGTGCTTCTGTCCCAGGTGGACGGGCAGGGTTCCGTAGGCTGCCTCAGTGAAGCCAACAGGCGATCATGAGCTGGGTATGAGTTTACCACACATTTTATATCAAATCCCCATCCCCGCCTGAGTCAGTCTCAATTGCTTCCAATGTCATTCAGTTGAATTCTGTTGCCCATGTCCATCCTTGTCTCTAGGTTGTTCTGCTACTCCAAGATACTCCTCTGCCTTCCACAGTGACTTTCGATTTCTCCCCACCTCATCTGTTGCCATCATTTCTGGAAACATCACCATCTGTGGAGTTACTCATGGCCCCCTTGTCTTGGGCTGAGATGGCACTCCCCTCCCTGCCCCTCCAGCCATTGCTGGTGTAGGCTTCCTCTAGGCCCTGCCATCTTGCCGAGCCAGGGACTGGACCACTGACTCATGTAAGAACACTGGCTTTGTAGTTTGGCATCCATGCCACTTACTAACCCTGTGACCTTGGGCAAGTGATCTCACTTCTCTAAGCTTCCTTTATCTCTCTACAAAATGGCAGTAGTTCAGGACCTATGCTCTAACTTTGCCATATGGAGCAAATGCTGGTGGTTCATAGAGCATCTAATGTGGTGCCTGGCCCAAAGTAAGTGCGCATTCAGGGCCTGCAGTGGTCCATTTTCAAAATTCCTTCTCTAACGTCAACCTTTTTTTTTTTTTTTAACCTCATGGTTATCCTTCTCCTCTTTTCCTATGTTCCAACGTTTAGATCCTAAATCCTTGCTGTTCTCCGGGTTCAAGCTTCGTCTGCCAACTAGAACTGATGGTCCTTTCTTTGAACGATGGGTGCATCCTCAGAGTTAAAAGTTCTTGCTCCCTTCCTGGTGCCTCATAACCATGTTCAGGAGCTGGAACCTAGGACCTCACAAGTCTTTGCCTATTTCTTACCCTATTCCTGCTTATTTTTCCAAAGTACCTATTCCAAACCCTTCCCAAACCCCTGTATCACACACTGGACTTATAATATTCAACTAATTATTTTAAATTATTGCTCAAAGTCTGTGACACTGGACTAGCTTTTGAGTTCTGTGAGGTGGTGACTTCATCTGATTTACTCATGCCATATCCTCACAGCCTAGCACGTGGAGGAAGCCTGCCTTCATGGGGACTTCACCCCAAATTAATGAAGATCAAAGCTGTTCAGCCTTATACATCTCAAAGATGCCCCTTCCCTGGCCAGTTCTTTCTATCCTCACCCACCCCACTTTCTTTTTCTCTACTTTTGACTTTAAGGGAGAAAAGTTCTCCTACTCCTTCTTGGTCCCCCTCCTTCTCTAGGATTTGTCTTCACCAGATATATTCTTTTGATTCTTTAATCTTTCTCTTCCCTTGGTCTTTTCCTTCTGCCTGCAAATACATCTAAAAAAGATCTTGCTTTAGAGTCATATGGACCTGGTAGCAAAACTTGGTTCCCCTTGCCAGCTGTGGAACTGGGACACATCTTCGACTTCTGTAAGTAAGTCTTAATGTCTTCGTTTGGAAAACCAGAGTGCTACTATCTATGTATCAGCATTGTTGTGAAAATAAATTGAGCTGGTGTTTGCAAAATCCCCAGCAAAAAATATGGCATGTAGTAAATAAATAAAATTTTATGCCCCAAATCCTAAATAAATACATAAAAATAAAACCCTGCCATCCCTAGGTCCCACCATCTTCTCCAGCTAAAATCAGACAGGAATTCCTTCATTTTCCTGCACCCAAACTAGAAATTTCCCTGTATCCACATGCAGCCCTTTCTCTTCCGCTCCATCATAATTCTCTTCTCAGGCTTATTTCTGCAACATTTTATCAGTTACACTCTTTCTGTCCTTCAATTTCAACTCCTTCTAGTCAAGCAGTCTTTTCTGATTAGATCAGCATTCAAACATACTCAAGACCATCTTACCAAAAACAAAACAAAACAAAACAAAAAACAAAACACACAATAACAACAAAGCCAGAAAACCCCAAGCCCTTCTTTCCTGACCTCTGATTTCCTTCCAGTTATGCTGTCTGATCTCTCTCCTCCCCTTCTTGCAAGAAACATCTAAATGAACTATTTCTGCTTCCTCTCCTCTCTTTCACCCCCACGTTCACCCCAGGGCCCCCATCACACCACTAAAGCTGCAGCTGCCCATGGTCGCTGAATCTCATCACTGAATCCAACAACCGCCTCTCGGACCGTAGCTAGCTTGATCTCTGGGTAGCACTGGCCACATGGCCGCTTTCTCCTCCTCAAAACCTTCGCTTCCCTGGGTTTTTGCAGTGCTGTATTATCCTTCTGTCTCTCTGGCTCTTTCACAGGATTCTTGATGTATCTTATAAGTAGGCTCAATAATTGTTTACGTGATTATTATTATTAAACACTAGTCTTCCTGAGCTATTTCTAATTACTCAAACATTCTTAATTATTGGCCTTCGCTGGTGTGGCTCTCCCTTCCTACAATTCTCTTCTCCATCCCCCCTTCCCTTCTTTCAGTTAGCTTCCTGCTCCTCCTACTTTACATCTCAGCTTAGAAGCTTCTCCGTCCTTCTTAGGGCCTTAGGTCTGGCTGAGGCATCCCTGCTGAGTGCTTTCACAGCAACCTATGCTTACCCTGCCATCCCACTTATTGTGTATATCGGAACTACCAAATTATACTTTCTTGGCTCAAACGGCCCTTTCACTGCAAGTTCTGAGGGCTTAGCTGTGCCTGTTTTTAGCACATCTTGAAGACTGTCTGGGTCCCTTAATGGGTGTATGAATGAGCGAGTGAATGAATGGAGGAGGCATTATTGCTATGTTGGGTTGGGAGTTAGTATACTTTGTATTTTTAATGCTACACAGTATTACCTGCGTGAACTCCGTCAAGCCTGATCTCCAAGCATCAGCTTCTTCCCCTGTAACATTGGGAGAAGTACAGCAACATTCCTGAGAGCACCTTGCAGGTGTTCTCTCTTTTTCAATCCACACAAAGGCCCAACAAAGCTGAGACTTCAGTGAAGGGAGATAATGTCTGTCTCTTGTCTCGCATGAGGTCGGAGAGTTTCCCTAGCAGGGTTATCTTCACCAATGCCATCAAGGGAGGCAGAAAGGTAATTTTCTTTATCTGTAACTGGATTCAGTTTTTTCTCGATGGAAAACAACACAAAATCTAACACAAACAACAAACTTCAGCTTTGCCATTCAAAGGATTTGGTCTCTTCCAGTTTAAGAACAAGAGGCCCTTCCAAGTGACTCTTCCAAGCCACTTTGCATTTACTCTTTTAGATAAATGCACAGTGTTTTAGGGTTCTCCCCCTGCCCTTTCCTTCCCAATCCCTGCCCACAGGAGAAGGCTTTTGGCCTGTGGTCCTCATGTCCCCCCTGCATCCACCGATAGCATCCATGGCTCTTGCCATGTGTGGACCAGTCACTGCTCAGAGACCACCTTACTGGACCAGCTCCACCTTGGCTCTCATGGGCACTGAGTCTCTTTGGAGGCTTCCACAGCTCCAAATGGTATTCCAGCCAACCTCTGCCTGTGGCCTCTGCTACAGGGGCCCTTTCTGCAAGCAGTGGCAATCTCCTGGCAGGGGCCCTTTCTGCAAGCAGTGGCAATCTCCTGGCAGGCAGGCTAGCTCTCAGATCTGAGTTCCTCAGAGCCTGGGGAAACCTCTGGGTTACCTCTAAAAGAACTTGGTGGAGACAAGGTGTGGCAAAAAAGAGCATCCACAAGGGATTTTATGGGTAGATTTTATGACCTATTTTGTACATTGGTAGTTTAAAAAAAATCGTTAAAATGAATGAATGATTCTCTGGCCATTTCTCTGTCTAATCTTCGTCATGTTAGTGCTTCCTGCTCTCTTTGATTCTCATTTTATCTTTGGTTTCTACTCCCTCCTCTCAGGGTTTTAAACCCAATGTAAGAATGAGGGTGCGTGGGGCCCTGAGCCAAACTCTCATAGGAGTTTAAACACTACTCTCCTCTTCCTTCCCTGGCACAGGAGCAATTTTATTTCCATCCTGCCTGACGGGAAACAGCCTTACATCATGTTCTGCTTTCTCCATACTCCTTATCTTAGAGGACCATATGTCTTGTCTTACGGTGATCATATGTTCTGGATTTTGTCTATGGTGGCCGTGGTTTATGCCCATTGTCTCTGTGTAATTAATAGGCATGCCCCCCATTGACTCTCAAAAACGTACTGGCTCGGGGGGTAGTTTTCATGGCTACCCTACTTTTGTTAAACACTTTAAATTCAGGCCTCCAAACTTAGATTTCTTTTCGATTTGGGAATTCCATCAAAACCCTTTTCTCTCAAGTTCCTGGCTCTGGCAACTAAAAGTCTTGGTTTTTTATGACAGTTGTTCCAGTGTAGGACATTACAACATCTATTTTGAAAGACAAAGATACCCAATGACTTTTTAATTAGAAATGAAAATGTCTCACAAAAGTAAAAACAAACATTTAAATATGTTGATAGCAGGGCGCCACCAATCCGTGGGATGATCCTGGGCGGCACGTTGTCCTGGTGCACACTGGTGGGCCTCAGATGCTCAGGTGATCCACTCTCTCAGAATTAAGAACTGTTGACATATTGTCCTTTTAACAAGTTTTAGAAAAGAAAGAAAACATTCTGGTCAGAGTCATTTTTAACCAATGCAGTCACCTCATTCTAGGCTGTGTCTGCCCATTCCCTGAGGACAGTTTGTAGAAAGATATAGCTCTAATTTGAGTGGAGGAGAGTGTTTTGAGGGTTAAGATAATTTATAAAATATATCTTAATATAAAAACATTAACTGAATGTATAGGCTATCAGTGGATGTTGTTTTCCAAATCTACATGGTAACCCTGCTCATCTTATTCTGATTGGAAACTCTGTTTGGCAATATGCATGACATGGATTTAAAAAAAATGAAAAGGTGTGTTCATAATTAAATCATTTGGGAGAAAAATTATAATTAATCTTAATTAAACCATGTAATTTGATAAGCAAGATATTTTAAAATAAAGTATCCACAGGCTAAACCATTAAAACACAGGGCCTCAAAGGCTTTTAGAAGAGGCTGGGAACCCTGTGAAGGTAATAGAATGGCTTTAGTGACTGAATTTCAGTGTTTACTTTCAGACGTTCTTCTGGTAGTAGTGAAGGATTTGCCCTGAGGCATTAACACCCTCCTGTAGTTTGTCTTGTAACAGATTGTTGTTTCAGGGTGGTTAACTTGGATTAGGGTAGGGAATGCATTACAAGTATTACTTTGGCCTCATTAGAAACACAGGTTCACCAGTGGACTCAGGGGACAGCGGACTCTGCACTAGGGGACAGGCAGTGACCCCCGAAGGCTGATGAAGAGTGACCAGGGCTTCTCATAATCATTATTACTATGGCTTCCTCAACATTTCTCCCTCACATTGCTACAGTCCTTGAGCGGGAGCAGAGCTTGCCTCTGAGTGTACTTGTGTGTTTAGGAGAGAGTCTTCAAGAGGATGTGGGGCACTGGGGGTTGGACAGTCTGGGCTGGTTTCACATTATTGCTGCCTTTCTCTCTTGCTTCTATAGTTCATGAGCTTAATTAAGCCTCTTCCTCTCTCTCTTCCTCCCCACCCACCACATCCACAGATGGGGTGGCTGCATTCCGTGCCTTCTTGAAGACGGAGTTCAGCGAGGAGAACCTGGAATTCTGGCTGGCGTGTGAGGAGTTCAAGAAGACCAGGTCAACTGCAAAGCTGGTCTCCAAGGCCCATAGGATCTTTGAAGAGTTTGTGGATGTGCAGGCTCCGAGGGAGGTGTGTTGGCAGTGGCGAGTCTTGTAAGACCTCTATCCATGGCTCCTGGCTCACATCACTCTCCTTGTGGGGGTTCAAGCCAGTCTTGATGGGTACTGTCTTTGAACGGAGCCTTACCTCTCTGATGGCTCTTAATGAAAAAAAAAAAAAAAAAAAGGATCACTTTTAAGGTCAGAGCCCAGGGCTTCTAAAAAAGAGCTCTATTAGGAATGTTTTAGCTGTCAAAAATGCGCCTGCAGGACCTGTGTTCCTATAGGGATTCTGCAAGGGTAGATGCCATTGAATCCATGTTAGTTTTCCTAGTGGAAGGCAGCATGGCTTAATGGGATGAGCATCCACTTTGGAATCTTGTTACTAGCTGTGTGATCTTGGCCAAGTCTGCTAGTCTCTCTGAATCACATTTTCCCCAGTGTAAAAGTGTATAATATCCCCTACTTTTCAAGACTACTCTGAGTATTAGAGATAAAGCACCTATTCAACATCTGTCACTGCTGCTTTTTTTTTTTTAAGATTTTGTTTATTTATTTATTTGACAGAAAGAGACACAGTGAGAGAGGGAACACAAGCAGGGGGAGTGGGAGAGGGAGAAGCAGGCTTCCTGCTGAGCAGGGAGCCCAACATGGGGCTCGATCCCAGGACCCTGAGATCATGACCTGAGCTGAAGGCAGACACTTAACGACTGAGCCACCCAGGCACCCCCTGTCACTGCTTCTTAATGGGTCATTACAGTCATTTATATTATCTTATTATAACTTAGTATCATTACAATAATAAAATGAATTGCTATGCTGAGTTATAAAGCAGAATTTTACTTGGGATGGTTTTATAGAAGAAAAATATTTGCTATCTATGATTGCTATCTATCTATAATTCAGTGCATTATATACTTAGAACTCTTCAATTATCCTTTGACTTGGGATGTAGGAGATCTTTGGCCAGTGGCCAGGACATTGTAGGCTCCTTATAATGCTGCTTGGAAGAGAGATGTCCATTATAACCATGGTCTCTCTTCCGGGGACATTTGTTTCCCTAGTAGGTAGGGCAAGCTTTCTTTACGGAATCCACATTAATACTTACCTTCAGTCTCACCCTTTGCCTGATACGGTGAAGACCCCTGGCTTAGGAGTTAAGTGATTAGGGTTTTGCCTTGACTCTGTTACTATCTTTCCATAATACTTTAGACCAGCTTTTCAGTATCTCCTTTCTTCAGTGTCCTTATCTGTAAATTGGGGTGAGGTATATCTGGTCTTCAGACCTCACAGGATTCTTGTTGGGATCAAAAGGGATGACCTCCAGGAAAACAGTTTGAAAAGCATGAATCAGCTGACATATATAAGATACTGTCATTAATAATTATTACATAGCTAGGAACAGTTGCCAGGCACCTTGGCCCTTGAGGGCCTGTGACCATGCTCTCTGTTTGTGTCTCCAGGTAAACATAGACTTCCAGACCCGAGAAGCCACGAGGAAGAACATGCAGGAGCCATCCCTGACTTGCTTTGACCAAGCCCAGGGAAAAGTACACAGCCTCATGGAGAAAGACTCTTATCCCAGGTTCCTGAGGTCCAAAATGTACTTAGATTTGCTGTCCCAAAGCCAGAGGAGGCTCAGTTAGACCTCAGATGGGGACTCTTGGAGATCACTGGCTTTTCCCCTCCCTTTGCTGCCAAGACCATATTCTAACGTGAAATGTGATAGGTGTTCAAAAAGCAATGGCATTTAGGTTGGGAGCCTGGGAATGAGAAATGGATGAAAGGCCATTCCAAAGTAAGATCCAGTCACCAGAGCTTGGACTCTATTCCATTTATCCATGTTTGTGTTTCGGTTAGTGGTAGAACCTTGCTGCTATTACCCTTCTTCTGGGTCAGCGACTTGCCCTCCATAATGCCTTGGGTCATCTCCACTGAGAAGGCAGATTTGCTAGCTGGGCTAATGTGTAAATAATGCAAATGCAATTTCCGCCACTTCCATACCCTCCTCAGTTAAGATTCCTGACTCTAACTTGTACTATACCCCTGTGAGGAAGAGCTAGAAGACTCTGGCTCATGTTTGTGATTTGCTGTCACAATGTAATGGCCAGTCCTGCGTGCTGGGACCTCACAATGTAGGAGAGAGGTCTCTGGGGAATCCCAGGTTTCTAGCACTGTCATTAACAGGTGGCCCTGGGAGAAGGGGCAAACTCCATGAGGTTGGCTATTTTTTCCATTTCCACTGGACCAGTATGAAAAGCTGTGATCACTGCCCATCTTAGCCTAGGAAATTCACAAGACTTTTTTTACCCTCGCAATTCCAGGAAGGGTCTTGGGAGATAACTTTCATGACTTCTGATGTGGAGCTGCTTTTAAGAAAGATACAGCTTGCAAATCTTCCTCGATTCTACCAAGAAGTATTCCGGAAGTCAAATGACCAGGGAACATAGCACCAGTAGACTTTTGTGCAATGGGGCACCATATATCCTTTCTGTTGCTTACTGTATTCTCTGCCCTCACCTCCCTGTGGCATCACACATCACTGATCTCTTAGAATGACAGACAGCTTGACAAAGGGAGGTGAATTCCCCTAGCATGGACAGCTCTCATGGTGCCTAATACTTTCCTTGTCTCTCCCTGTCCCCCCTTCCATGCAGGTCATGTAATTATGATGGGGGAGAATGGGAACTTAGGCTGTAACTCTTCAGCTTGCTTCCTGGGAGCATGCTTTCTTAGAAAGGTCTCTCTCATGAGGGCCACCTTGGCTATTCAGCAACTTCTTTCTTGATC
Source organism: Neomonachus schauinslandi (assembly GCF_002201575.2). Lineage (NCBI taxonomy): Eukaryota > Metazoa > Chordata > Mammalia > Carnivora > Phocidae > Neomonachus > Neomonachus schauinslandi. The sequence continues at coordinate 42,937,739 of NC_058408.1, read as the reverse complement.
TCTGACCTTTTGGGATTGAACATGGAACAGGAGGTGAGGCTAAGATCACTGTGAACATCTGGCTGTGGAGAATCTTCCTAAAATGCTTTCATGGTACCCTGAGGCTGCTTTTGGAACTGTGTCAGGAAACTCTTCCTTAGAGGATGAGCATAAAGCACTCTAGCTGCCTGAGAAAAAGTGGACTTTGGCACAAGTTTGCAGTGCCTGGGATGTGAATCCTCAGCAGAGAGACCGGAAAGTGGAAGAGGAGTCTGGAAGAAGCTGGTCTCCAGGTGGACCAAATCATAGAGAATGTGGTGGAGGTACTACTGAGATAATTCACAGCCAGTGCATTTGGATTCATTGCAGATCTCCAAAACTTTCAGCTTCACTAAATGAAAGAGCTATGATTAGGCACAAGCTCTGGAGTTTAGGTGATTGAGAACTGGGCTGCATTCTCCCCTTGTGGGGTGATGGGCCTCTTTAGATACACGTGCTGGGATTCCAGCATTTGCATTCCTGTCTGGTAACTTTGTGAATCTCTTCCTTCTTTGGCTGCAGCTAGACAAGGTCAAGGAGGCTCTTGAGTCTCACTGGTGTTAGGGTCCATTGCCCTGCCACAACACATTATATCTGTAAGCAAGGGTTGGTGAGTCTGTCTGAAACATCAGAGAGAGAGAGAACACATGCCTCCTAGCCCTCACACTGAAGCATCCTGTGAAATCTCATGTTCAAGAACTCTGAAACCTCAAATGGGTGTTCCTAGTTAGATCGGGTAGTATTCCCCTGCCCCCACGGGTAAAAAACCATTCTTAGCTAAAGCTGCCAGAATTAATTTAATGATCAAATTTTTGAACAGGGTATTTTAAACATTGTTTACATATGAAACGTGCATCTGCTGCCAACTCTACTGTCGAATATGAAGTGCATGTAAATTGGAAGAGCACAGAGTTATGGAAAAATGAAATGTTTAAGAGGGGCCTTTTTACCACTTCCACTATCCCCAGGAGAAGTCTGCACAAGAGTGTTGGGCAGTGGCCTCACCTGAGGCCTGGAGTTCTTGCCAACCGTTTGTGGAATGAAGGCTGCAGATGGTGGTGTCATGGCGCTGGGTGACTTCCTCCCACGCTGGGGAGGTGTGAAGGACCAAGCTTGGGTATCATGAATTTTGCCGCTATGGGAGGGCATGTGGGCGTGTGTCTGTGTGTAGAGGAATGTGATAGCTATATTTATGGTACTCCCGTGGAGTGTCTGCATGCGTGCGTGTGTATGTGACCATTGTGAGCATGAGGCCAGTACCCCACAGAGATGGTCTTCCCATGGGGTGGAGCTGTCCTCACACCCTTTCTGTCCTGCTTCCCACAAAAGGCACAGAGCTCTCTGCTCTGATGCCTATGTTCAGGCACTTAGGTCATGCCAAGCCAGATTTTGGTCTGTGATGAAACAAAGAGAAATGTTTACAACACCTAGAGCAATATCAAAGCATACCTCATCCCTGACCTTCCATGTCTCCTAGTCCTACCCTCTCTCCTAGTTCCTCTTCTACGGACCCTCGTCCGCCTCACTAGGTGGGCATCTGCAGGTGCCACTTCTTCCATGTAAGGTCTTCCTTTGGTCCTCAGGCCGGGCTCGTGCTGTGGACTGCCTTCCAGGCTCGAGGCTTGCTCTGGGCCTGGGCCCTTTGAAGACCCAGGGAAGCCAGGGCAGTGGGCCAGGCAGAGCTGCGATTCTTAGGATTGCTCTTCACCCCGCAAGTGGCCTTTTGGCCCTACTTGAGTGTCAACCTGTTTTTAGGCTGGTGTGAGATTACCTGTTGCCTTCGGCAAACCAAATAGAACCTAATCAATGACAACCATTCATAGCCCCAGGGCGCCCATGGGGTGAGCATGCTCAGCATCCTCTGAGCGTGCCCAGGGCTTACTGGGAGAGCCTGTTACAAGTGCTAATTCCCAGGTGGCACACCCAGAGATGCTGATCCAAAAGACCTGGGGGGGGGGGCACCCAGAAATGCACAGCATCCCAGGTGGCACAGCATCCCAGGTGGCACACCCAGAGATGCTGATCCAAAAGACCTGGGGGGCGGGCACCCAGAAAACTGCATTTTTAATATGTTCCCATGGAGTAGTAGGCTTTGAAAGAAGATGGTCTGAGACAGTGGCTCCTAGCATTGGCTTCTCCTTGGAATCACCTGGGGAGTTTTCAGACCTCAATGTCCTGGTCCTACCCCAGAGCACCTTGGGGCTGGGACCCAAGACAGCAGTCATTTTTAAAGCACCCCCGGTGATTGCCCATGCGGATGAGATTAGGAAGCACCGGCCTGGGGAGTGAGGAGGAGTATGGCTGAGTTTACCCAGCGGCAGGGCCTAGGGGGCTGGAGCACACCCAGAGGCGAACTGGCACAATAACCAGGAACCTGCCGGCCCTGAGTCAGACTCTGGGTGCCCCTTTGAGATAATGTTTCTGCCCCAGCTGCATGGGGCGTGAGGCAGTGGGTAGGCCGATGGTGGGCAGCTCTGGAGGGTATTTGATTCAGAGAGGCTTTGTCATGCATCCGAGTCTCATTCGTAGTGCTTCCTCCAAGCTGGCCTCCTGGGCTTCTCCCTCGTTTGTGTGTGTTCATGCACTCTGTGTTTGGCCATTTGCATTAGCTTGTGCCTCTGTGTCCAAGGCCTTGTGACAGGGTAGCTGGAACTCAGGTGATGGGCGAAGGGTGTGTCCCATCCTGGGAATATCATGCACTTCGGGACTTTCTTTTCCAAGGCCACAGTGGGGTTTCAGTTCCTGCTCTAAGCCCTCACGATTCCCTCTTTGGTCTCAGGCTGGATGGGCAGCTGGAAGGTTCCTAGTTGATTTTCTTCTCTGGTGCTCCCCCCAGAATTTGTGCTCTGAACAAACCAAAGCTGGGAAATGGTGTTCTGCCCAGGCTGCAGGCCCAGCCTCTGGGTGCAGGGAGGGCCTGGGTGCTTTTCTTCAGCAGGGCCGAGGTGTCCCCATAGCCCGGGCCCTGGACTGTGAGGGAAAGACCTGAACCCATTGTGTTGAGAGCTGGGGGACGGTAGGAGTGGGGAAGACTGAAGAGGAAGGAACAGGGTGGGAAAGACAAGCAGCTGACATGGCGTCTGCTTTTCCACCAAGCAGAAGGGACAGGTGAAAAGCGGCACATTCAGAGGCAAGATGGCTCTCATCGACATGAGTGCCCGGAACTCTCCAGACCCTGTCTGTGCCTACTCCCAAGCAAAGCAGAGGAATTTCATTTTCCATCTGACACTGTCCTGCAGTCGGCTGAGCGTCAGCCCTCTTTAAATATGTGTCTCTCCGGGTTGGAAGCAAGAGAGGCAGCAAAGTCACCCCTGCTGTTGAGAACCTGTGCTGCTTGGCATGAGATCGTGGAGGAAGAAGCCAAGAGCAGAAATGTCTTCCTGTGCCCGTGGCCTCTCAGGACCCCACAGGGTGCTGTGGACCGATATGGGAGACTGCAAGACGGCACCACTGGCCTTCCCAGGCGTGGGGTCCAGGCCCTCTCAATAAACTGTGCCCTTGTTGGTTGTTACTCCCGTTGGACCCTTCTGCGGCCTTCCCTCTGCCGCGTGCGGGAAAGGGTGGCTGGGCTCAGCGTGCCCCCCAGCCACGGCAGCATAGCTCAGTCCCACGGCGTGCACAGGAGATTTGTAGCAGCTCATCTGCCATATAAACCGCTTGGCTGGTGGAGTCCTCATTGAGTTGTTTCATTACTGTGCAAAGTGGAATAATGTCATTCACCTTTGCTATAAACAAGGCTGTGAGAACATAATAAACAGAACCTGAACGCGCTGCCCTTCACTCTCTGCCCACATTTCTGGCCAGCTGACTCTTTATGAGGAAACGCTTCACATAACACATGGCCTCCCCCCAGGGGGCACGTGGCTTCACCAGGCAAGGACTGGCACAGGGTGGGCCATGGGGAAAGGCAGCCACGTGGGTGGAATTGGGGTGGCAAGGGTTTGGGGTTGTGCGGGGGTGGAGAGTGACTGGGCAATGAGGGTGGCTTTGGAACTGTAACGTGCTATACAAATATGAGGTGGTGTTTTTATTAGTACCACCTACTGCTTGAAATGCAGGGGGAGAAAAGGCTGAGGGATGGTTTATATATTTGTTCAGCTGGAGCAATCTGAAAATGGAGTGGGTTGATCCTGCTTATGACTGCACTTCACTTTTTACAGTCAGCGTGTCCCTGAAAAGTGTGCTTTAGTCATCAAATCTTTGAGTGTCTCTGGTGATCGGGTCCCGTGGAGAGGGCTGAAGGAGAATAAGGTGTAGTGTCTGCTCATCAAAGCTCATTTGTCAGGTGTGGGGATAAGATAGAGATATATAAAATCTTAATAATAATCTTAATAATCCAAATAATTAAAATGCACAAGAGAAGGTCTATCTTTAAAGGAAAGCTGATGTTTCTTCAAAGGTGAATGCTTTGGGTTAAATGAAAAAGCCTTCTGTGACGCAAATGATGGCTTCCAAATTCCAGTTTGGTGGACTGGGCTATGAGTGGTAGCAGCCTGGGCTGGTGCAGACAGGACGCTGTTGTTGGGGAGGGCGGGTGACTGGTTCCTCTCTTTCCAGCCTCTCCCTTCCACGGCCCCCACCCCTATTGCCACTTGGGTTTCTGTCCCTTCCAGGACTGAGAAGAGTGGAGAAGGAGGACAGGGAAGGGAGCAAGGGGATCCTACCTGACATGCATGCCTTCTGGGATAGGCCTCAGGCTCTCTGGGCCTGGGAGAACTTCCTGGGTTCATTGGAGAAGTCTCTGAGGAGTCCTCCCCTCTTACCCCCAGCTCCCCCCAAACAGGCCGAATGCCTTCCTACTCTGGCTGGTGGCTTGCCCCGTCCTGGGAAGTGCCCGAACTTCTCACTGCTGCCATCTGTTTGTCCCTCCAGGACACCCTTTTGGAGAGCTCCTCAGATGACCCCATGCCAGTCTTTTGGTCTCAGAGCTCCACAGCTGACCCATTGGAAGCATCTGGGTCTTCCTCGCCCTAGAATTACAAGACGGCAGCTGCTCTGTCTGTGTTCTGCTGCCAGGGCGCCCAGCCAGCCCATAGCTCATGGTTTTGATTTTCCAGGCTGGGGTCAGGTTTCCAAGCCTCCCTTTCCGAGGGACCCACTGTACCCGCTCTCCCTGGGAGTGAGGTGAGAGGCAGGCCCCTAGCCCCATGGGAGGGGGGCTGGACTCACTCTATGCTAAAAGCTCTCTCCAAAAACCCTCACAAATTCTCTCTAGCCCCTGACCTTTTCCTCTGTGGGACGGGTTTTGAATGCCCCTCACTGGTTTTCTACTCCCTCCCTGCGGTGTTTGCTTGGTCTGGAACCCTTTGGATCCAAGATCTGTCTCCGAGGCCTTGACAAAGCCTCTTTCAGAGGAAAACACTTAACACTGTGCTGAGCATCTCATTAACACGCAGTAAATGTGGGAAAAACAAGCAAAATCCCTTCTGGTCCTATTGTCTACATCAACAAAGTGGCCAGAGGAAAACAAAAGAGAAGTCATTGATAGAACTCCCTCTTGTGGTTGCATTTCTTAGTTGAGGTCTGTCCTTGTCCCCTGTCCAGGAGGTATGGGACAAAGCCATTCTGAAGGCTAGAAGGAAAATGTGGGGACCCGTCAGTGGGTGCTGCCTTCCCTGTCCACGACTGATTCTAGAGCACAGAGGAGAGACCAGGTCCCTGCCCCACATCACAGTGGCTGCGTGCCCGGCCACGGAAAGAGAAAACCACAAGCCTGCGAGAACTGTCTTTGCGGTTCCATCAGCACGCTCTTCCTGCTAATTTGGGCTCTGATGCTAGACTGCCCGAGTTTGAATCCCAGCTGTTAACTCTTACACGTGGTCTGAGCCTAGGGAAGTTATTTCCCTGTGCCTCAGTCTTCTCATCTGAAAAACTAAAATAAGAACAGAGTCAACCAGTTGGGGCTGTTGTGCAGACGATGTACATAGTAGGCCCACAGCAGGTGCAAGCTGCGGTCTCCTCTCTCACCGGGCTCACCAGGACTCAAAGGAGCACCTCCATTCAGAGCTCACTTGCTTCTTGGTGGAAGCAAAAGGACACCACTCAAAGCAAGTGATGTTACGTGATCAGTGTCTCCTCCTTCCCCGCTAAACCATCAACGTCCCGAAGACTGTTTGCTTTCTTTGTTCCCTACTCCAGTCCGTAGATATTTCTTGAAATCCAAGAATATTATATCTACAAATGTTTTTGAACAGCCCTTAGAGATTAGGCACTTGGGTAGGCTGGAGGCGGAGGCCAGAAATCTACCACCAGGGCCCTCGGAGAACTTACTTCGATCTCCCAGGAACTCAACCCTTCACAACTTTGGCACAAGGCTTACCAAATGAGTGCTACAGAAAGTGAGGCCATACTAATAGAAAACGCTTAGGAGCCAGGCACTTTGTAGAGCAATTTAGATGCTCCATCTAGTCGAAACCCCACAACAATGCTTTGAGGTAGGGCATTGATTTGCTGGGCCTCCCATCACAAATACAGCAGATTAAACAACAGACGTGTATTCCATCCCCAATCTGCAGTCCAAGATCAAGGTGCAGGCAAGATTAAGTTCTTCTGAGGCCTCTCTCCTTCGCTTGTAGAAGGCTACCTTCTTGCTGTGTCCTCACATGGCCTTTCCCCGGTGACCTTGCCCCCCTGTTCTCTTCCTCTTCTTGTAAAAACACCTGTCGGGTTGGATTCGGGCTTACCCCAACAGCCTCATTTTAATTTAATCACCTCTCTGAAGGCCTATCTCCCAGTTGAGTCACATTCTGAAATATGGGGGGTTAGGGTGTCAACATATGAATCTGGGGGAGACACAGTTCAGCCCATAACAGGTAGATACCGTTTTGGGGTTATTATCCCCCCTATACAGATGAAGAATCTGAAGCAGGAGAGCTCAAACACCAAAGGCAAGGGCATGCAACCTGTGGGTGGCAGAATCAGATTTAGAAGCCCAGCTCCGCGAATCCAGAACGGGTGCTCTCAACCCCTGCTTCGCTGTGGACTAGAAAGGAATGCAGGGCTGGGGTGGGGTGCATAGGTGCAGGGGAGGGGAGGGGGTGCCGGAGCGGAGCTGCCCCTGGAGTGGGAAGGATGCATGTCAATGCCAATGCAGGCCGAGGTAGAGGTGAGGGGAGGTGTGGAAACGGGGGTCAGTTCTTTATCTTTTGCTCGCTCAAAAATCCAGGCTCCTGGAGAAGCTGAAGGCCTGGTGGAAAATGATGGTGGCTGACACGCACTGCAAAGCCGGCCGGAAATTGGATTAGCCGATTATCTGCCCGAGCTGTTCCCGAGCTGGGCGTTCAGGAGCGGTTGCGCTAGTTTGTTCCGTTTCTGCCCCGCTCTTGTATTCTGTCTCCATTAGGACAGAGATCAGTCCACTGCCATCTCGCTCAGCACGTTCTTCCGGGGGAGGCTGAGTCACGGCCCCGCCCCCAACCCCGGACAAGTGTGGTCTCTGTCTCCCGAAGCTGCAGGGGGCGAGCACGTCCATGCTCCAGGCATGCCCTTCCCGCAGAGGGAGAAATAGCTCCAACTCCTCAGGCACTAAGACCCGTCTTGCAGGTACCCAAAGGGGCAGGGGCTCTCCTCTTAAACACGTGGTAGGAAAGAACATGGGGATTCAGATGCCTGAGACTGAATCCTGAAACTGTTACTTATTCTGGGTGTTTGACCCTGGGGAAGGAACTTGGCCTCTCCTAGTCTCAGGTTTCCTATTAGCAAAAGGGGGATAATAGTTCCCACATTTCCAGGCAAGGCGGCTGTGAGGATTGGGGAGGAGCTGGGCAAAGCACCTGGGCAGGAGCTGGTCTGTGTAGGTGTCCCCAAAATAGTAGCCACAACTAGTGGAGATCCAGACTCTGGTTGTAGACATCCCAGAGCCTGTCCTGGGGCGGTTGGCAAGTGTATCACAGTAGGTCGAATGTAAGCTTCATTTGAAAAATGGGACCTCTGTCACTAGGACCAAAACAAGGTGCCTTTCATTCAGCAGGGTGCTCTGCCCTAGCCAGGGTATTAGGACCCCTCCTTACATGCCCTATGACCTAAATAGAACAGGGATCACTCTCACTTGTCATGCAGGCTTTCCAATGAGACACACAAAATGCAAACAAATTAACTGAACTTTGAATTGGCAGAGTCTAAAAACAAAATCCTGTGTCTTGCAAAACCAGATCAACTGCTCGGCACTTTTGGTATGTTCTGACCTAGTTTATTGTGGAGCCAGAGTTAGACTTTTGACTTGTAGCCTTTGGAGAAACACGGGAAACATAACTGATGGTGGTCATTCTCACTCAAGGTGCAGAGTACTAAGTGGCTCTGGAGTAGGTCAAATGGAGCCCGCCTCGAATACAGAATGGCAGTGTGTTATGTTTGCTGGGATGTTAAGGGAAGTTATCTTAATCCCATGCTTTAAAAATGAAATGGTCAGGGTTTTCCAGTAGGTGCTTTCTCAGGTCAGTTGTAACCAATAGTGAGGATGATTTAAATCCACAACTCTGCAGGACCTAGGTTGGCAGCGGTCCTGAGAAATGGCAAGGAAGGGGTGAGGAGCTAGGAAAGGAGCTTCTAGGACCTTCTACATCATAATCACATTCAAATCACAGAATCCCCCAGATGGTAGCGTGCTGAGTAGGGCAAACTTCCTCTCTCTGCATGGAAGGGAGAAAGGGAGTTGAGTCCTGGGGAGATGAATAGACAGCAATTACCCAGGAGAATATAGTGGTTCGCTTTCCTGACTCAGGGCTGGCAGTTGCTAAGAGAAAGGGGTCTTGCAAGAGAAGAGGGGAGGTAGTGCCTGTGGGCAGCCAGGGGAGCTGTGGGACTCAGCCCCTCCCCCTGGCAAATGGCCCTTTTCAGGCAGCTCTGTGGAGGGACTTGTCTCAGCCAGGAGGAAACATTCTCACGCAGAGGGGTGGCATCTGGGCCTGCTTTGTAGCCACGGAGACAGTCTTGCTGTGTCGAGGGAGCAGCTGTTGGCCACCTGCTCACCAGCCTGGGTTAAGCCCTCTTTTGAGGAGCGAGGGAGCCTGGCCTCTAGAATAAAGGATGTGTTCAGCACTGCCTGCCTGGGCCATTAGCTTTGGGAGGTGAGCCGTGAGCGGGGTGCCGCGGCCCGGGTGCTTGTCACGTGCCCCACCCTGCCCCACCTCAGGTCCCACACACAGGGCCGCTCCACACCCTGGCAGCTGGCCTGTCTGCCAGCCTTTTTTTGTCTTGGTAGCACCTGCCCCTGCTTCCACTTCCCTGTCCCCGGGGAAGCATCTGTCCCGGAGCCAGACAGGCGAGTCGCAGGCCAGGCAGAGGCCGGCCAGGCTGGGCTGCTGTGGAGAGATTCGGGGGGTTCGGCCTACTGCCCTTGCCCTTCCACGGGGACCAGCCCAGCTTACCCTCCCAGGCCCCACCTTTGGGGGGAGTGGTGGTTGGGGGGAGTCGGTGGAGGGGGGCTTGGCGGGGATAGGGGAGCAGGGAGATACTCTTTAAAGCTGTAGGAAAAAATCTTTATGTACACATCCACAACCCATCAAGAAAGAGAGGAAAGAAATAGACAAGGTGAGGAAATAGAACACGTCTGATAATCATCGAATTGGAGCAGAGAACTTGATGGGGGCTTGCAGTTTTCGATGGAAGCATCACTGCTATTTGTGAAGTGCAGACTATAAGCCCATGTTCTACAAACACGTTCTTTCCCCCCTCATCATCACGAGGCAAGGCTATCCCTATTTTTGCTTTTTTTTCTTATTGATATATTATTGACATCTAACATTTTATTAGTTGCAGGTGTACACCCTCATGATTTGCTATTCGTATATATTGCAAAATGGTCACCGCAGGAAGTCTAGTTAACACGCATCACCTCACATAGTGATAAGTTTCTCTTCTTGTGATGAGAACTTTTAAGATCTACTCTCTTAGCAACTTTCAGACACAGAGTACAGTATTGTTAATTATAGTCACCCTGCTGCACAGGACATCTCCGGGACTGACTGACTTTATAACTGGAACTTACAAACATCCTATTGTTCAATCCTCACCACAGCCTGAGGGAACAGGCATTATTGTCCCATTTACAGAAAGGTACATGTGGCCCTCAGGGGTTATTGCCATGTCTCCAGGCGAATGGCGGGTTGGGATTGCAGACCGAACTTGGCCGATGAGCACCGAGCTCTTGGCCATGGCCTTCCATCACTTCCTGGGGCTGGGCTTTGCCTTCCGGGAGAAAAGACCTCTCTAGGTCACCTCTTCTATGGGAGAGCTAAGCCATTTATTTAACTTTTCATCTGTCATTCATTTTCTTCCTCTTTTAACCCAGAGTATAAGCAAGGGCAAGAGTCAAGTCTGAACCTTCTCGGAAGGCAGTCTCTGCTGTCTAGGGCTCTTATCTGATGCACAGTGAACGCCTGGATGCTCCCCGATGATCCAAGGTAACATGGGGCTGTCCTTCCTGTGCATAGATATCCCTGGCCCTCTAACTATAGGGCTTCGATATTAGTTTTTCCAATTCCAATCTCCCTTAAAACGGATTGCAAATTCCATTAGAAGGTGAAGGAGTGGGTGAGGGCAGGTCTGTGGCCTTGGGAAAGAGTGAGGCCTCTGTCCAGAGGAACAGGATCTGCGCCTGGGGGCCCTCTGGGGAGGGGTTTTATAGGCCCTGCCATTACTTAAATATACACAGATCTGGGAATCCTATAAGCCTGAGGCCAGCGAACAGCTGCTCTGCCAAGGGCGTATTTGCCTGGTAATTCTCATTTTTATTTGAATGCCCACCTGCCCCATCACTGACATCAGAGCACAGCTGCAGGTCCTGTTTTCCCTTCCTGTCGCCTCTGCCTGTGGTGTGGCCTTGCACTCAGGATGATTAAATAGCTCTGTGGGTGGCCTCACTCTGTAGTGTGTGTGCCTGGGGTGGAGGGGGCAGGCGGGGCCAGGGCGGCTGAGGATTGAGGCTGCCCATCAGGAAGGACAGGGGAGGCTCTGGCGAGGTTGTGTGCGCCGTGGGGGAGGATGGCGCTGGGCAGGGGCAGAGTCTGGGAGCACCTTATGTGGTAGGGGGGAGGAGGTACGCTGGGAACGGGCTGCTTCTGAAACCCAGAAAGCTTTGCCCCTTCAGTAACTAAGCAGCCAGCTCTGGGGATTAAAGGGCAAGTGGCTTCATCCAGAACCAGGGCTGGCTGGAGGTTCTTCCAACCTCTGGAGCTTCCCAAGCCCAGCACAGGCCCAAGCCATGAGGACAGGTATGCAAAGTACTGAAAACATTCAGTAATTATAAGTTCTAGTCTCAAGATAAGATGATAAAGTGTAAGGTTTCCTTGTTATTCCAATTGCCCCCTACATCCCCTCTCCCCAGTACTTCCTTGCCTCTGTTCTTCATGGCAGTCCTGGATTCAAATCCTGGATCTGGTTATTTACTCGTTGTGTGATCTTGAACAGTTTCCTTAACCTCTCTGAGCCTCAGTTTCCATATCTGTAAAATGGGCCCAGCTATTTCCATTCCTAGATATATAAACCTCAAAAATATTTTTATAGACGGACACAAAAAGAAGTGCCCAAGACTGTTCTTAGTGGCGCTAAGTAGCAACAGTAGCACTTAGTAACAATAGCAAAAGACCGGACACCACACGAAAGGCTCTCAAAAGAAGAGTGGATAAATTGTGGCCCATTCACACAACGGAATTCATAGAGCTGTGAAAATGGATGGTCTCCGGTGATACAGTAGCAACAGTATGGATGAATCTTGGCAAAATAATGTTAAGCTAAAAAAGCAAGTCCTTTTATTAAAATTTAAATATAATCAAAATAAACAATATATTTTAAGGTTTCCATATATATACAATAAAACTAAAAAAGAACAAAGAAATGATTGGGGGTGGGGTTGGCCTGTTGTAAGGGGAGGTAGGGAAGGATTTTTCTTAATCACCTAGATAAAATTATTTATTTTGTAATTTCGGGAGATTACGGACCGGACGGTTGAAGCCAGTCTTAATAGCTTCTTATGAAAATTAACTACAGGAGAGGGCTGGTACGTTATTTTAATTTGTGACAATATAGGGAAGGAACACATGAGTAGAGGTAAATTACCATTAGTGTTCTTATTCTTGGGTCAGATGTAGATTCAAGGGTGTTCATCAGATCACTAAAATAAATGACTGAAAAAAAATAATTAAGACCCAAGCATGGACCAATAAGGATAGTATGAATGAATAAAGTATTATAAAGATTAGTTCAGTTTTGTGCACCGAAGTGCATTAAAAATATGATTGCAGACATTACAGGATTGCATTAAATGAGGCAATGTTCATAACAACCTACTAAAGCACTGTCTGGCATCCAGTAGGTACTCAAGAAATCAAGTTAATCTCTCAATTTTCCCAGCCAACCATGGACCTGATCTTGCTTCCCATAAATCAGGATCCTTAGTGCTTTAGTCCTTTAGGGATGGATCCTAAGTCACTCATTAATTTCCTTCTGCTTCCTTCCTCCCTCCCACTACTCTCCTCTCCCTCACTAGAGCAAAGGAAGCTCACCTATCCTGTGGGACAGAGGGATGGGGACAGTATGTATGAGAAGCCTTTGAGACTGTTACGTTCTCCCAGGAAACGGTTGCTTTCCTACATGTCCTGCATTATATCAGTGGATGGAAAGAACAAGACACAACTCCCGAGCCTGGGCAGCTTCTGCAGGTGAAATGAACACATGGCCATGCTGCTGGTGTTCAGAGAGGTGAGAGCCCGATGTGGTCTGTAATATTCTAGGAGGATGCTGGGGGAGGTGGTCTGGCTTTGCACCCGGAGCGGCATCTGTAGTCTAATGGAAAGAACAATGGACTTGGACCTGGGGCTATAAACTTAGGTTAGAAACCTGACCTTTCCCCTTGCTGGCTGTAGGTGGGCAAGTCCCTCAGCCTCACTGAGCCCTGCTTTCCTCATCTGTACTATGCAACTGGGAATAGAAATTAAACACACACACACACACACACACACACACACAATACAAGGCCTACCTGACACGCAGCAGGCATCCGAAAACTGTTTGCTGAATCTGAAAGCTCTCCAGAGCTCCAGGTTTCCTCCAGGGGATTGATAGACTCAACTCCAGTTAGAGTGAAAATGCCTAATTCAGATTTGACAAGAAAGTGTCATCTTGAATCTCAGTGCTGTTAAGGTTGGTGGAAGAGCTGGGTGACATCTGTCATGGGGTTGGAAGTAGTCCCCTGATTTCTATCCCTGCATCCCAAGCCTCCTATCTGTGGGAACAGAATACCTGGAGAAGATGTGGCAATCACACGTACTGACCCCTTTTCTCAGCTCTTGTGTCAGATAGAACTAAGGAAAGGAGACAACCACAGCAAGCCTGGAAAGGAAAAGAAGTCACTGGAAAGCAATCCTGGAAAACCCTAATGGTGATGGAAGTTGGGCAGATGGTTTGGGGGTGCGGGTGATTTCACAACCCATGGATCTTTCAAAAATCATCAGACTTGACCTGAAAGCTACCTCCTCTTCCCTCAAAAAAGTGACTTAGTCCAGCCCAGCAGCATGATTAGGTCTAGATCTATGAGACAGACTGGAAGCCCGGGGTGAACTCTGTACTTATTTTCAAAAGATATAACAGTCATGATGTGTTAGGCATGGTGCTGAGCTTCTTATATACTTAAGAAAAAATCCTCACAGTATCTAACCATCGAAACGTCTCCAACTATTCATTTTCTAGGTGTGAAACAGACTTGGGACAGTTTCTTAGGTCAGATGGGGTTACCCCGAGATCAATAGTGAAAGTGTGGGGGCGGAAACCAGGCATTGGGGTGGAGGTGGGTGCCACAGACAGGAAGCGAGGGCATCCTGTATTTTAGGTCACACCTGCCTGTCTAGAGACGGGGGTGGTGGCTGCGGATTTTGACCAGAGCGCAGTTATGAGACCCAGAAGGGAGACCCTGGAGGCTCCTAGTGTCCCCACCGGAAATATGTCCCCCCATTGCCATTACTGACCTTCTCACACCACCCATCCTGCCTCACCATGTGGAAACTGGAGGGTGAAGAGCATTTGACTGGGATAAAGACCTTTGTCTGAAGGGATAAACCTTGGTGAGATCTTGAGCATCAGTGGGAATTTTGGGGAAAGGGGGGGACTTGAAAAAGGGCCCTTTCAGTGTCCTCATCACTCCAAGGGCTCAGAATCTGTCCAACTTGAAAACGTGACCAGCCTCCTCACTCCTGGTACCCTCCCAAATATTTGAAACTCTGGGGTATTTGCCTTTTTTTTTTACATTTAGGAGCTCTTTTTTTTTTTTTTTTGAGGTAAGGTATATGAAGGTGTTTTATAAATAGTAAAAGGTTACATAAGTGTAAGGCAATGCTTTTCTTACTGCTTCCTATGGAGCTTGCTGCAGGCAGAGGCCTCTGATCTCATTCCCACTGGGAGCCTTTCTCCCCTCATAGGAGCCTGGCCCAGATTTGAAGCCCAGGAGTACATATTATGTAAGATTTGGCTAAACTGAATGGAGCCTCTCTCTCCATTTCAAATTTGGTTAGGTTTATTTCAATTAAAAATTTGTATTAAGTGTTCACAAGGTGCCCAGGCATTGTGCATAGCTGAGGACGTAACGGAGAGTAAAAGATTGCATAGTTCCTGTATTCAAGGAATTTACAGTCCAGTGGAGCGGCCAGAAAGAAAAAAAGAAGAAAGCAAGACAAAATGGAAATCTTTTGGTTAAATTAAGTTTTAATTAAAACCCCAGTATAGGAGCGCCTGGGTGGCTCAGTCGGTTAAGCGTCTTTTCGGCTCGGGTCATGATCTCGGGGTCCTGGGATTGAGATCGGGCTCTGTGCTCAGCTGGAGGGTCCACCTCTGTCTCTCTCTGCCCCTACCTCCTCCCCACTTGTGCTCTCTCTCTCTCTCAAATGAATAAATAAAATCTTAAAAAAAAAAAAAGTACATAAAATGAAGATGGAAGCCTGCTTTGACTCAGGTGGAGACATAGGAAGGAGGAAGCAAAGGAGGTAGAAAGTCTGGGTCAAGTTGGCTAGACCTCACCATTTCCCCTCCAGGCCTTTCTAGGGTTTCTCAGAGGCCAGTTCAAAAAGCATAAGCCTTCTAGAAGAAAACAGGAGAATAGTTTTCTGGCTTGAAGACAGGGAAAGGCTTCTTAGAACACAAAAAAACGCTAAGCATAAAAGGGGAAAATGATAAATGAGATTATATAAAAATTTAAAACTTCTGTTCATCAAACGACACTGTTAAAATAAACAGGGAAGCCAGGCTGGGAGAAGATATTTACAATACATACATTAGACAATAAACTTGTAGCCAGAATATGTAAAGAACTGCTATAACCCAATGCAAATCAAAGAACAATTTTAAAAATTGGTCAAAGACTCACATAGACACTTCACAAAAGGATGCATATTAATGGCCAATAAACCAAATTAAAAAAAACTGGTTGACACCATCAGTCATTAGGAAAATGCAAATCAGTTTGCCAACAGCTAACTTTGTAAATAGTTGTGCCAGCATTTGAGACAGCTTTGCGTCCTTAACAGTTGGATGGATTCCCAAGAGCCTCTTCATATTTTAGTTATAAAACATTTTCTTATATTCTTTCTCTGCCTCCAGATTATTTTTATCCACAGCACTGAACCCATGAAGGTACAGCTAGATTTTTTTATAGATGTCAATGGTTATATAATCTTTCACTTGTGGCCTCTGAAGCCTCTTTTCTAAGTTCACAAATGACATATTAATATTTCTCTTTGCCAAGGATCGATCTCTCAATGGGCTGCAGTCCCCACCCTCTGTAAACACAGAAACCCACGTGACTATTAGCATAGTGTCATAATGATTCTCCCTTGCCCATAAACAGCTGCACTTGTGAAGGACAAATGACAACCCAAAAGAGGGCTCAGAGACCCCTGTCCAGAGCTCTAAGAGCTAGGGACTAGGGAACATTTGGAAAAATTATGCCAAAACCAACAGTGAGGATACATTGCACACCCACTAGAATACGTGAAATGAAAATCCTAATCACAAGGGTTGGCAAGGATGTGGAATAACTGGAATTCTTACATAGTGCTGGTGGGAACATAAGATGGTACAAAGTACTTTGGAAAGCAGTTTGACAGTTTCTTTAACACTAAATATTGATCTACCCTGTGGCCTGGCCACTCCACTCACAGGTCTCAAAACATGTCCACAAAAAGACATGTACACAGACATTCATAACAGCTGTATACACAATAGGCAAAAACTTGAAACAACCCAGATAAACAGGACAATGGATAAGCAAATCATGGTCTATCAATTCATAGAAAACACTATTCAGCAATGAAAAGGAATGTACTACTGATAAACATAACTCAAAAAGGAAGCCAGATACAAAACACTGCATTCTGTATGATTCCATTTATGTGAAATTCCACAACAGGCAAACTCATCTATGATAAAACAACAACAATAACAGCAAAAACAGAAAAGTAAGTACCTGGTTGCGGATGGGGTGGGATGGTAGCAATGAAACTGTTTGTGAGAACAACTCAGAAACAACTAGGAGAATAAGAAACAGCAAAATAAACTTTAGCTTGGTGAAACTAGATAACATCTACAACCCACAATAATATATGGAGACAGCAGATGGAGAGATGACAAATGACTTACGAGAGGATGGAGGTCAAACCTGACCCCAAAAGGATAAGGTGAAAGGATGCGGTTGTTGACTGACAAGAGGCAAGTTCATTGGCCTGCAGAATCCCAGAAAGGCTCAGGTACCAGAGGAATCAGGAGGGAGAAGGAGGGGTGGATGCTGTAGCAGGACTGTTTGAGAACCTGGTGAGAAGTATTCACTACACCCTCTCCACTACTTCCCTAAGACACAATCATTATGAACCCACAAAGCCCTTCTTTTACTTTTCTGCAAACCTGTACCCTTCTCAAGGCTTAGAGTCGGAGAAATCTAAAGCCAGGAAGATCTGCAGGCTACTTCTGTTTTCCCACTCTGTACAATACTTCCTTGACAAAAGAAGGTATAGAGTCAGGTATTTGCTTGAAGAAAGGAAGGGAAAGAGGACATCTTAGGCAGTGAAAAAAACCCCTCAGATTAGTATTGTCAAATATCATCTAGCTACACACATGTGGTACATTATACATCTTCTAGTATTATGCCTTATGCAGTTTTCTACCATAAATGAATCTGTGAGGTAGTGCAGATGCTATTATTCCCCATCTTACTGATAAGGGAAACTGAGGCACAGAAGAATTACATGACTTGTCCAAGGTCACACAACTTGTTACTATCTATTCAGAACAAGAGCCCTGGTCCCTTGGTTCCAGGATCAGTATTCCTCCACTATTCAGTGGTAATTGCTACCCCTTTTCAAATTTATGAGTGGGCAGACAAAAAGGAGAATATGCTGTGATTCCCTTTATATGCAACCCTAGAAAATGTAATCTAATCCTTAGAGACAGAGGGCAGATCAGTGGCTGCCTGGGGACAGGAGAGCAGGGCCAAGTGGGAAGCAGAGATCAC
This sequence comes from Neomonachus schauinslandi, assembly GCF_002201575.2. NCBI lineage: Eukaryota > Metazoa > Chordata > Mammalia > Carnivora > Phocidae > Neomonachus > Neomonachus schauinslandi. The sequence continues at coordinate 42,920,233 of NC_058408.1, read as the reverse complement.
AGAGGGACTTGAAGAAATTTGCGGGGGTAATAGAGGGCTCACTGAGCTTTTGTTTTGTTTTTAAAGATTTTATATTTATTTAGAGAGAGAGAGAGCACGAGGGGTGGAGGGGCAGAGGCACAAACAGACTCCCTGCTGAGCATGGAGCAGGGCTCCATCCCAGGACCCTGGGATCATGATCTGAGCCAAAGTGAGACACTTAACTGACTGAGCCACCCAGGCACCCCGATTGCTCACTCTTTTATTGTGATGATTTCACTGGCATTTACATATGTCAAAACATCAGATTTTATACTTTAAATATGTACACTTTATTGTGTGTTGATTATCCCACAATAAAGCTGTTTGAAAAAATATGGGCAGAAATGAATCAGTTGCAGGGAGGCCCTACGTTTATCATTTCCACTTTTCGAGCCTCTACAAAACATCAAAAAACATGCTAGACTTACAGAATAATATAGACTCTGCCTTTGTAGAGATATTCAAAAAAGAGAGCCAACATTTACTGAGCATCTGTTACGGACTGCTTATTCTTGTCCCCTCCCCCAAATTTGTATGTTGAAACTCTAACCCCCAGTGGGATGGTATTAGGAGGTAAGGGCTTTGGGAGATGATAGGTAAAGATGAAGTCAGGAGGGTGGAGCCCCCATGATTATGTTAGTGTCCTTATGAGAAGAAGAAGAGACCAAGGTACTCACTCTCTCCACCATGTGAGGACACAATGAGAAGGTGGCTCTCTACAACCCAGGAGTCCGGCTCTCTGCACAGTATCCATACCATGATCTTGGACTTCCCAGTCTCCAGAATTGTGAGAAATAAATGTTTGTTGTTTAAGCCACCTGGTTTATGATATTTTTGTTAACTAAGAAACATCTAATGTATTATCTGAGATTTTTCACTGAACCCTATGTGATGGCCATTACCATCATACCCATCATATTGGTAAGAAATGCTCAAGCCAGTAATAGTTGGTGTTTCAGGGAGTCAATAACTAACAGTCCTTTTCCCCACTCACTTCCTGAGTTCTGAACTCTGTCTGACTCGGGAGTCAGGCATACAATGATGAAAATATCAACTTTATTACTGATAAAAGCTGGTTTGGAAGGCTTGGCTGAGAGGTGCTGCCAAATGGGTCTGCTAATAGGCTTTCTTGAACTGAACTGAACTCTGAAATTGCAAGCTTCCTCTGGGGCCCCACTAAACTTAGATTAGAGTAGGGGTTGCAGGCTTTCTGGAGACAAGCCACTTTGGGCATGCCCGCTTCCTTTTCCCAAACTCACAGACCAGTGTGTTGCTACTTCCATGGGTAGGACTGAGTAAATTGGGGAACAAGTTGGGGACAGAAGCTACAAATACAACAAAACACAAGGAATCAGAAAAAAGTATACCCCCAACAGTCAAGAGGGATTCAGACACAGGTCTACATTCCAAAGCATTTACCATTTCAATGGGTTTCATCCTAAAAATTGTGTGCAAAAATAATTTCTGTGCACTAGGTCCTAAATTAAACGGACTAATTTCTTTTCCTTTTTTTTTTTTTTAAAGATTTATTTATTTATTTATTTGACATAGAGAGACACAGCCAGAGAGGGACCACAAGCAGGGGGAGTGGGAGAGAAAGAAGCAGACTTCCCGAGGAGCAGGGAGCCTGATGCGGGGCTCCATCCCAGGACCCTGGGATCATGACCTGAGCTGAAAGCAGACGCTTAAGGACTGAGCCACCCAGGCGCCCCAAAATGGACTAATTTCTGTGCATCTATTCTGCACAGGTGAGCCCATGATGAGGCAGACTAAGATAAATGCCATGGCCCTTGTCCTCAGGGAGTTCAAGTCCTGATCAGCCATTCTTAAGTTACAGCTTTGGCCTCAACTTGCCTCTTCAGTATGTCTTCCACTGATCCAGTTTGTGCCTCATCTTACCACAAACAGGACTACTACATGTGGCCCCAGTACACAGAGCTCAAACCCTTTGCCTTTATTATGCTATTCCTTTTGCCTGGAATCCAGTTCAATATAGTTTTTGAGCATCTTCTGTGTTAGGACTGCAGGAGATGGAGCTACAAAGAGGAATCCTCTCTGGCTACTGGATATTGCAAAGCTTGGTCTTTCAATGTCTAAACTCTATCCATCTTTCCAGGTCCACTTCCTTTAGGAAGCCTTCTCAGGTTTCCCAACCAGGTGTGATCTCTGATCTTTGGTTCTTTGGCATATTTGAATTGTAGCTTTGAGTGGTGCTTCTAACTGCTCATCAGTGACTCCTCAGCCATACCTACCAAGGGGACACAATGGAAACACTCAATTCCATGACTCATGTCCATAGCAGAATCCTTGAAAAGCTGGTCTTTCATTCCTTTGTCCCAAAATTTTGCTGCCTAGCTTACAATGGGCAGAAGAGGACATGTTAATGGGTGGCAAGGCTACCACTTATTAGCCTGCACCTGAATCTTGCTTTGTCACCTCCTCCTCTAATTCACCTTTGCCTTAGTAGCTGCTGACACTCCTTTCACCTTCCGGTTGTTGTGGTTACTGGTCCTCTTTGCCTTCCCGTCAGTCCTCTCACCTCTGCCTCTGTACTTCAAGCGTGAATGAACCTCAGCCAGATGGCCTTGACTTCTCCCACAGCCCACAGTCTCTGTCCACTCTTTCAGCCCATTCCATAGTCCAAGGTCCAAGTCCATCCCAGGAAGCAAAGCTGCTCTGGCCCGGGGCCAGAGCCAGATTCTATCTCAATGCAACCCTAGGGTCTCCTTTAGGTTTTTCCAGGTTTAGACTTACCAAATGTCTCACCAGACCAGGGAATATGGTCATATCTTTTTTTTTCTTCCTGCCTGTACAGGAGCAAGGAGTGGGAGGACCTCTTCTATTACTAAAGAATTTTGGTTTGCAAAATAAACTCAACTCAAACCAGCATTAATAAAGGGAGGGGAGGGGTTGGCCAGAGTATTCAGGAATCCCATGGAATCTAGACAGGGATGTAACCTGGTTGGGATCAGAAACAATGAACAAAACCTCAGGAACCCAGAAGCCCTGTCTCTCTTCCCACTTTGGTTTCTCTCTGTGTATCTGCCACACTCTTTTCTCTGCTTGCATACTGTTTTTCTGTTTCCTAGTTCTCAGTTCCCATGGCAAAAAAATTGCCAGTAGCTTTCATGTTTATATATGAGTCCTGACACAAAGAAATCAAGAGAGAAAACATTCTATCTCTCAGTCTTGGGTCCGAAATCCCCAAGTAAGAGCCTGATTGGCTCAGCTTGATTTGAGTGTGTTTCCTGGATCAAGGAGGCAAGAAGGCAGGACACAGCAGCTTCCGCTGCTACTGTGTGGAGGCAAGAGGGGAAGGAGAAATTCCTAGAGAAAGAGGTACTGAAAAGTGTCTAAAGGGGCATCTAAAAAGTGTCTCCTAGACCCTTCTATGGAGTGGAGCACATATCGACAGCCACTGTCTCTAGGAAACAAGTCCCCCCATCCTGCATCCAGCTACTGGTCACTATTGCTGGTAATATCCTTATTTATAGGTGTTCCCTCTTCCCCAATCCCTAACCCTCCTTAAGCTCCTAGAGGGCAGGGACACTCTTAGAGCTCTTTGTAATCCACACACCCCCAACACACACACACACACACACACACACACGCACATTGCTTATCCAGCGCCTGCACTCAGCTGATTCACCTGGTGGCTGCTGAGAGAATACTGAGATGTACCAATAATTGTTCTGAGCCCCTTATACATTAACTCATTTAATCCTTGAAATAATCCTACGAGGTAGAAACATTTGAGGAGACCGAGGAGGGTAAGTAACTTGCCCAAAATGACACAGCTAGTAGGTGGTAGAGCCAGGATTCAAAGCCAGGCAGTGTGATGCTCAGGTTTGGACTCCTAACCTGCAGACCCTACTACCTTTCCAGGAATGTTTGGTGAGTTTCTACCTTGCTTCTCAGGTTTTTTCAAGTGAGCCACATCTGTATATGCACACAGGCCGCAGTGTCTCTGGATAAGATGAAAAAGTAGAAGTCAGGAATTAATTGGCCCTCCTTCCTTAGGTGGAATGACCTCTCTCTTTTATGTCCACACCTTACCTATGTATAGGTAGGACCTGTAATTCTTTTCTCTACTGATCTGTTTATATGTCTGTTTTGCATACATGACCAGTGGGGTTCATTTTTAATATTTACTTAATATACTTTTTATTTTAAATAAAAGTATTCCTGGGTAATTAGTTTTAAGTTATATATGTAGAAAAAAAACATAATAAAAATTAGCTATTTCTTATTCCTCTCTCTCTGCCCTACTTCCTTTTCCAAAGAGAAAATCACTTTCAACTCTAAGTTACTCATCTGGTATGTCCCCTACATTTCCAACTCACAGAGTGTGCTGCTTGCTTACCAATTTTAGACATTAGTCATAAACTTCCTATAATGGTAATGAGGATTTTAAATTCATGTACATTCCCTCCTTCTCTTCTTCTAGCCCTCCCCTATTTCTGGTTAACAATGCTTTTGTTATCATAATTGTATAAATATTGTTTACTATTAAACCAATTAATGTATTTTAATTACATATCAATTCTTGCACATATTTTTTTGTTTTTCCTGGGGTTAATAATTGCCTCTAATTTTCCTTTGTTTAGTTTTATATCAACACTTGACTAAGTTCTCTCACATACTCCCATAGCTCTGTGAAACACTGCTCAATAACATTTCCACATAGTTAAGCCTGTCAGATATCCCACACCCAGATGGCTCTCCTGGAGTTCTCTGACTCCCTGATTAGAGATTGGTTGAGCTTTCTGCTATCTAGCTGTTGTAACCCTTTTCTTTGCCAACTTCCTGAGAATTCCTTTCACTTCTCTCGTCCCCTAATTCTTGTCTCCCACCTATCCTCTGTTTTTATTTTGACAGAGCATATTTTCCAGTAGTAGCTTTCTAAGGAAGAGTACACTGAAGGTAATTTTTTTGAGACTTTTCTGACTGAGAATCTAATTCTCTGCCTATTCTTGATTTGGGTGGTACAGAATTCCAGGTTGAAAATGGTTTTCACTTAGAATTTTGGAGGCATTACTATTGTCTTCCATTTTCAATATTGTGATTGAGAAGACTGATGTCGTCCTGATTCCTACTCAACATTTTTGGTCTGTTCCCCAGTCCCCCTCACTGTGTTCTCTCAACTTTTAGGATCTCCTTTTTGTTTCAGGGTTCTGAATTTACAGTGATGCAGGGCTTGATGTGAGTCAATATGAACATTCAATATGAACACGTGATAGGCTTTGTCAATTTGGAGATTTATGCTTGACTTTGGGGAAAATTTGCTTATATTATTTCTTTGATAATTTCTTTCCCACTGTTTTCTCTGTCTCCCTCTTCCCCCCTTGCATTTCTTTTAGTTAGAAATAAGGCTCCTAGGCTTTATCCTCTAATTCATTTTTTTTGCTATCATATTTTTAATTTCCAAGAGCTTGTACTTTTTCTCCGATTATTTTTTTGCAAAACAGAACTCTGTTCTTGTTTCACAAATGCAATATTTTCTCCTATTTCTCTAAGGATATTAATGATGGATTTTGTTTTGTTTTAGTTTGTTTATTTTTTATTCTGTTCCCTCCATTGTTTCTGTTTCTCTCAGGTTCCTTTTTGCCATTTGTTTTAGTCTCTTTAATGTTTGAGATTTTGCTCTAAGGTCTGGCAATCCTTGGTTGTTCACTCATATTTAAGAGCAAAGCACTAAGAGTGTCATTGGAAGCTCTGTGTGCATGAGCAGGGCTTTTAGAACACTGTTTTTTTGTGGTTTTTTTTCCCCATGGGGAGCCCCAAATGTCGGCATCTATAAGTCTCCTTTATGGAGGAGTTTTGTCTTACTATTCAAAAGAGATTCCTCTGGGGCTGGGGCAGGAAGGAGTAAACAGCTTCTTGGTGATCAAAGCAGAGGGGGCCTGTGATCTCTTTTCCAGGGTTGTCTCCAGGGAGCAGCAAGATGCTAGAAAGGAAGGGCTGGGAGGGCAAGGGGTCCATAAGACAATACTGTAAAAGGTTCCTGTTCAGCAAAATAAGTAACACAGTAGCAGGGGGCTGCTGGACCTGATCACAGATAAGGATTATAACTGTCTGAGCAGAAACCTGAGTGGACACAGGATCAAAGATCAGAGGGCCACTCATTCCCACTACTTCATGCCTTGGTGCTATAGAAAGCTTCATAACACTGATACCAGTTTGCGGAGAGGTACCTTAGATAGATCTGATTCTTATTTTGTTTTTTGCTTCTCAAGCAGTCTGTGGAATGGATGCTCAAATTCAAAAGATTACGTTAAGCTATAAGAAGTAAAGAAAATAGTTAATGGACTGGGATTCATAGCTGATATGTATATATTTGCATATAAACTAATGCCAAGTGTACCAAACAATACTGACCTAAAATAAATTCCTAGGCCTCAAGTGCAAGAGTTCTGGATAGGCTTCTGTTGGCTCCCTGGCTGCCCTCAGCTTCTACATGGCAAGTCTACGTCTACCTACATCCATCATTGCAGGAGGCTGCAGAATGTGTCTTCCTGCTTGCACATCATCAGGGGATTGCCAACCCTCCAATGGGAAAGGCAAATGAATGCAGTTGAAACCACTAACATTTCTGGAGAGAATTTTAGTCCTTTCGCTTAAATATCACACGTGTGTGTGCACACAGGTACACATAGGTGCACACATGGAGTAGGTTCCTAACTCAAGTATTCAGGGTACAGATGGGGGAACCAAGCTCATTTCCAGGCTGATTCCTGCCCTGGGGTCTCCAGGCAGAGCCCCTAGTGCCTCTAGAGATATAATCACAGTCCCAGGTGTCTGGGGCAGCTGGGGGCTTGCTCTGTTTCTTACATAGTTTGATCGTTCCCGAAAGTCAAGGTGGAGAACAGAGATGGTGTCAGGGCATGGAGGCCCACAGGAGGATGGCAATGGGACTGCACTCCCTCCTGAGCACTAGTGAGGAGCCGTCCTCCCTCCTCTCCCCCATCTCCCCGGGAGTCCTCGTGCTGAGGCAATGTGTCACCATATTTTCAGCAATTCCGCTAAGTTGTGTCTCGGAGAAGTGAAAGACAAATCTCCAGAGGTTTGCGTGTTTGATTCACACCTAGCACGGCAGCTGTCTGCTACCAGGGGAAATACCTCTGTGCAGATTTCCAGCAGTAGCCAGAGACTAAGTCTTCAACCTTACAGTCATTTTGCTTGTCCTGTTGTTGAGGCCTTGGGGAAAAGTGTGAATGAGGCACTGCCCCCGCTCCTCGCTAGGAATGATTCGGGCACTAGCACTTTGGGAAAATAGAACCCTGGCCAGGGGTGGGGGGCACTTAGCCAGCAGTGGCAATAGCCTCCTCATCATACCCATAGGGGAGAGGCTGCTCTCTTAATAGATGCATACTGATGGCATTCTAATAATACTCTGTGCTTATCTCAAAGGACCTTAACCAGAGAGCCTCATTAAAATCTCATGACAGCCTCATGAAATATACAAAAGATTCTGTGCTCTGTGTGTCAAAGAGAGAAACTGAGTCCTGAATGACTGGCTGTGTGACCCACGATTAACCTGTAACAAAAAGCTCCAGAAATCCCTATTTATTCTCATCACCTCTCTCTTTCTTTCTTCATTGTCTTTGAGCAAATTACCCATTTAACAGTACGGTTTATTACTAGACCGCTAAGTATGTACATAGAATCTGATGCATTAAAGCCAAGAAAAAAAAAAAGTCCAATTCATAATACAAATGTCTTAGGGGATGATCTTTCTTATGCAGGAGCAATTTTTTCACTTTAAGATGATTCCCCTTGGACGTCCATTAATGATAAGCTTTCCTGGTACATTTAAATATTGGCTGATGGATCTTTTCACAGAAAAGTAGAAAAGGCAGAGGGGGATGCTATTTGAAGCTGAAGTACCTGGCTGTCAAGGAGCAGTGAGGAGCAGCCGGAGATGAACAATGATTTCTGAAACGATGGTGTAAGCCAATGAGTATATAGAATTGAGTCACAAAAATGCAACTCACACACAGTTTCAGGGCCATATGCATTTTATGAACGTGAGCCTCGCCTATGGCGGTATAAACCCAGAAGTGTAGAACCCCAGGGGGCTTTATGGAGCCTTGGTGGGGTGAGGCTCAGGGGGGTGGAGGGGTCTGCCTTGACAAAGAAGACACCAGAGATCCCTGCCAAATGGCCTTACAGAGCTTGGCTACCTGAAAGGCTGGGACAGCTGCAGTCCTGGAGTATCAAGAGGGCCATAGGTGATTGGCAGGTAAAGGTCCTAAATCCAGATGGAGTTTATTGTTCCCTCCCCCCATGTATGATGTCCTGGATTCAGAAGCAGGGGATCACTTAGTGCTGAAAATTTGCCTGAATTTTAATGCCCTTGGGAGGCAGCATGTACTCCTGAGAACATAATAGAGCTGCATTCAACTATGGGCTCAGCCACTTCCTGGACAGGATTTCTCACTTCTCCCAGCCTTAGATTCTGCATCTGAAAATGGAGACAGTACCTAACTACCTTGCAAAGAGGTGATAAGCCTTAGAGATGATGTCTGTGAAGGATTTGCACCGAACAGGCACTCAAAATTGGTAGCTATTAGTTTTCTTGGAAGAGAGGCTGAAATCCCAATAGGGGGAAAGAGAAAGGCTGTCCCTGCCACACAGGGTTGGGAGAGGACTTCAATAAAGAGCGGATGGAGAGTCAACACCCCCTCACGCCTCCCCCTCCCCTTGCCTTAAGTGCAGGCCTGCACACATCCAGCAGCACTGGGGCCAGGCCTGGCCGGCACAGCTTGGAACTTTGCATCAGAAGCAGCATGGTGCCAATTAGGTACACCCCTCTGGGACCTTGAGTCAGGAGCTGGTGATGCAAAAAAATGAGGTGGTGGAGAATCCACTTTGGGGCTAGCGGGCAGCAGCATCCGGTTTCCAGGGCGGCAAAGCCGGCCGCGGGGTCTGGGGAGTCCCAGCTGTGGTTGTGGAGCGGGCTGAGGCATCTGGTACCTGCTGGTACCTGCTGGGTGTTCATCAGAGTGGTTTTGTGGAGGGATTTTTGGCTGCTGAGACTCCCTTTGTTCTTATCTGTGTTCTGAGACTGCCTGAAAATTCTTCGGGTTACCCCGAACTGCCTTCAAAAATTTTTTTTTCTCTTTAAGTCAGAGAAAGTTCATTTCTGTCCTTAGCAACAGGAACTTGACTCGTATACCTTTCCAAACCCCTCAACTTAAAGTAGTTCCCCCTGTTTCTGTTTCCTTGATTGTGTTAGTCACTATTGGCAATTATTTTTCCCAATTTGCTATTTGTTCATGACCTGTTTTCCTTCCCTGAACGCAAGCTGCCTGAGGGACCTCCTCCCCATCCTCACGGGGGGGGCCCCTCGACTGCTAGGCACTGAAGTCTGCCCATGTTTTTTTTTGCATAAGCATCCCCACCTTAAGCATTCACAGCCTGGGAAGTCAAGCTTTTCTGAAACCAGTGAGTCATGGAGCCCCTCCCCCAGAGGCCCCTCACTGACTTCCCCCAGCCTGCTGCGGCTAGTGGGACAGCCACGTTTTCCACAAAGAGCTGGTCCTTGGCGGGTCCCAGGGCCTTGGAGGATACAGGAGCATCAGGGCAAAGCATTTCATCCGGACGGATGGAGCTGGGGCTGGGCAGCCACCCAAAACACTGCATTCCTGGATGACAGCTTTTCTCTGGAATCAACGCATGACTTTTTCCATGGTCTCGGTCTTCCGGCTCAGGGGGCTGGGTGCCACATGAGCCAATTTCTCTGTGTGTGTGCTGTGTAAGTTGACTGGTGGTGCAACTGAGCCTGGGGCAGAGAGTTCAGACATTAGCTGCTCTATTTTAAGATCCCCAGTTTTGTCTGTTTCCCAGCAATCATCACTTGATCAGAGCAAAGGGAAAGAGTGGTGGGGAAAAGGAGGCCCAAGCCACAGTCGCTCATTACTTCTAGCTGGGTGGAAATTCCCATTCTTTATGGACGCAAAGCCCCTCCCCTGCCCTAAAAACCAGTGACTCAGAATTCTTCACCGGTCAAGGTCAGGACAAAGTCCTGCTCAGTTTAATAACAAAAATCAGGATAGCACTGCATTCTTTGCATGTATCTTAGACTTCTCAGAGCTCATTCACACACTTTCCCGCCATTTGATGGCTAAGACAGACATCATTACTCCCTGTTTACAAGTGAGAAAACTGAGACACAGAGAAGTCGGTGGTTGCCCATGGTCACACAGCTCGCTTAGTCATAGAACCAGTCACAGAGACTAGATCTCCTGAGTTTTAAATTATGTTTTGTCAGTCCAGTAAATAGCCATTTGTTATCTTCCCTCCCTATCCAGGTGCCTTTCCTGTGTGCTCATGAGCATCCATGTGATGGAGAAAGAAGCCTCGGGGGGCTGGAGTATGGTAACTTCCTGTTCCTATGGCTTATTGCTCCTTCAGCTCAGCCTTACAGGAGAGGACATTCATTCATGCAAATAAACAGTTATTGAGTGCCTACTGTGTGCACCTACTGTGGTTTTGCAGGTTCACAATCTATGTAAGAGAAAGTTGCTAGACACAAAATTAAAGGAAAATGTAGTAAAGTGCAAACACAGAGTGTTATGGGAATAGAGAGAAAGGGGTGATTCATTTTGTCAGAGGCAATGAGGAAACTATCAGGGATGAGGTCATTTTTTTCCCTCCAACTTATAACTGAATTTTTTCAAGCATATGGAAGAATTAAAAGATGATTACAGTCACCATTCAGATTCAACCATGGTTTACCATATTGTCTTTCTCTCTCTTGATATACAGATCAGTGGACACAGACACATAGATAGGTAGACATTTATGTAGGCATATAGCTGAATCATTTGACAGTAAGTGGTAGGTGTCATGACCACACTCCCAAGCATTTCAGCACGCATCTTCGAAGAATAAGGATGTTCACAGAGGTGAATTTTGAGTTGGGTCTTGCCAGATAATTAGGAGTTTGTCAGACAAAAGAGGAGGGTCATTCCAGGTCTCAATGACAATGCAAGCAAAAGCAAGTGGGTGATCAACATGGAGTATTTGGTGGAAAGGTAGAGGGTGACCAGAGCTGAAGGGGTAGGGGAGCTGGTAGAAGAGGAGGTTGGAGCAACTGATTGGAACCAGACTGTGGAGGAACTGGAATGTCCTGATAAGGAGTTTCAGGGTGACCCTGGGGAAGGTGGGAGACACTGAAGGCTTTGAAAGAGAGAGATGCCATGCTCTGGTTTATCTTTATCTGGCACCGGAGTAGGTGGAATGGGTAGGATGGTTAACATACGAGAGGGTTAACATACAAAGGTTGTGAAGATGGAGGAAGATTCCAGAGATCAGATCCGAGTAGATAGGATTTGGAGGCTGACTGGAGTTAGGAGGGATGGAAGGGAGGGTCACTGATGGCGAGTGAGATCTCTTTCAAAGGCAGGTGAATAGATGCTTTATTGCCATTAATTAACGTCATTAATCTAGTCAAATGCGGCGGCATGTACATAATACTGAATCCATTTTGGACAAGTTAAGTATGAAGGCACCTAACTTGCCTTAAACTCTAGCAGGGGCCAGAGAGATAGGTTTGGTGGTCATCAGCCTATAGACATGGTTACAATAACAACTCACTCTGGAAGAGGCCGTCATACAAAAAGAGAGGCGGGTCAAGGCCACAGCCTGAGCATGGCCTGTACTGGATGGACAGACAGAAGGCGAGAGGAGCGGCCACTGAGGTGGGAGACGAGCCCCTGTGGCAGCCCCTGTGGCAGGCTCACAGTGAGCATTATATGAGCTCATATGTGTGAAATTCCAAACTCCAGGTGAGGACTCGGTAGTTGCTGGGTAAGTGAAGAACCATTTCTAGATTGGAGGGAGGTTCTAGATGAACAGCATGGCCCCAGGGTCAAAAGCTGCTGGGGGTCCCAAGGCTGGCCCTCTCTAAACTGAGTGTTGGAAGCAGAACGTTCTTTTCCTGTGCCTCCTCTACCCTTCCCGAGAAGTGAAGACCAGATTGACCTGTAAAAGAAGATAGAACTTCATCTCTCGAATCCTCTTGGAGCTGGAGAAATGAGCGTTTGAAACCCAGAGCAGGAAAGAGCTTTCTGGAACTCTGGAGGAGGCGGGGGCAGTGTGTGGAGTGAGTGGCTAATGAACGGGTGCTGGAGTCAGATGACCCCATACGAGGTCATTGTTCTGCCTTCTGTTCCTTCCTCAACCTCTCAATGCCTCAGTTTCCCCATCTGTAAAACAACAACAGGAGAGTAGCATCTCCAGAGGTTAGTGCGAGGATTAAACGAGTTGAAGACTAGAATCACCATAAATGTAGAGCACAGAAAATGCTCACTAAAGGCTAGCCATGATCACTGTTTCTACTGCAGCCTGGGGGTTCGGCAAGCCTGGGGGTTCAGCAAGCCCGGGGATTTGGATCCGGCAGGTTCCCCTGCGGCCACACTTGGAGCAGCACAGCCAGACAGCTGGTGGAGAAGGAGGGGCTCGGGCAGGCTCAGTCACCCAGCTCGCCGCGTGTCTCCCCATGCTCAGATGTGTGGGGCCCATTAGGGAGAGCTCATTTCTTTCTCTGCAAAACATCACGCACCCCCCACTGTGCTCTTCCCTCTGTCCACCTGGGCCTGTTTCTAGGACAGCTGCTGTGTCAGGGGCTGATGGCCCGGGAGCTTGTGAAAGGACCACCTGTTCCCATTGCTCCCCCTGCCCCCTCCCCGCCCGCCCCAACCGTGCCAGCCCCAGCCTCTGACTGCTCACACAGCACAGCACGTTTCTCGCTCTGCTCAGGTGTTGCGGGCACATTGTGACAGGCACGTTTCCTTACAACTTGTCCAGCGCCCACGGCTACTGTTGCTGCTCCTTGAACCTCCTCTGCTTCCTACAAAACTGCTTCTCCTCTGTTTCCCTGCATCAGCCCACCGCACCCTCACCCCCCTCTCTCTACGGACATGGGGGAGCATGGGAGGTGACTCAAAGGAGGGAGAGAGGCTGCACGGAGGGCAGGTCCCTAACTCCCAGGAGACGGCAAAAACCCTCCTAGAGCTCCGACCTATCATCTCTGCACGTGCCAGTGCTGTTCACATGTTGGGTTTGCTGTTCCATGGGCCTCATATCTCATCTGCAGCTTACGCAAGCACCCAGAAATCCCTAACTAGGGCAGTGTGGAGACAGGGCCTGAAGTAGCACCAGCGTCCGCTGCTCAGAAGCAAGAGTACAGGCCTAGAGTAGCCGGGGGTTGGAACCTACTAGACAGAACTGGGTTCCGATCCTAGCACCTCCATTTACTGGGTATGTCACTTTGGTTGGATTACGTACCCATGGCTGTCCAGTTCGCCGTCTGTGGTGGTGTCTATACGTCACTGAGCTCAGCGTTAGATCGCATTGAGGCCTACAAATGGCAGTTACCCTTCCTCCTAGATGGGGTTTCAAGCAGGCCAGGTGTCAGCCAAGCAGCTGAAGTCTGTTCTTACTGGTCCAGCCCCCAGCTTCTTCCCAGCACATGCCTCTCCGAAATGCCTATGAGAGGGGGCGAGGGGGCCCAAGTGTGTCGGGGTTTTCCTTGCTCGAGACCCTCAGACAAGTAGGATGACGTGGCACAGATTCCAACTTAAGCTGGGCTCTGGAACCCTTCATGCCTGTCAGACCCTTCCCTGACTTAGTGCCGGTTTGCCTGCCCTGGGGGACTCCAGAAGCCACCGGGGGAGGCACACCTGGAAGGTGGGTAGTCATGTTTCACTGCGTAATCCGGCCTGTCTGTGACCCATTTCCAGGAAGTTGTCTGGTTGAAGTTCGGCCAAGAATGTCTGTGATCCCCAAGATCCTGGAAAGCTGGGTTGACAATGACCCCGAAGACATCCACTGCATCTAGAGTGGGATGCATTTCCTTTATTCCTCATTCACCATCCCCCATGCTGTGCGGGACACTGGGCTGGGCACCAAGATTCAGGGGGCCAGGCCTCCCTAAGGCCGGTTTAGATCTGCCCACACGAGCACCCATATCTCAAAGGTGGCTTTCCAACCACGGACAGCACATTGTGTGTCTCTGGAATCAGGGATCATCTGATGTGCTGAGGTTTCCTGAGAAAGGAGGGGGGTGGGTTGGGGCTGAAATTGATGCAGTTGAGGGTTCCCTCTGTGGGGGTCTTTCAGTCCCCTGCCCTACACACACACACTCACACACACAGTTTGAGAGTAAAACAATGCTTCATCCTCACCTATTCTGTATCCCTGTCCCCCGTGAAGCAACAATTAGTTAGGCTGTTGGCAGAGTCTTCCCAGAGAGCAGTGTGCCTTCTCTTTATTCACATCAAGCACAGGTGGTTGTCCTGGTTGAGGAATGTGACAGAGTGAGTTGGTCAGAATTCCCCTTTCCTCCCCAACTAGGGGGTGGCATCTATTAGATCCCGCCCCCGCCCCCCGGTACTTGTTTCCTGCCTGGAAAGAGGCACAGTCCAGCACATAGCACCTGCCCGACTTTCCAGTTCTGGAATCCTAAAGTCCTCACTCCTCAGCCTGGGAAGGATCAGGGAGTTGGAATTGTAAACGTCACCTTTCAGTGATATGCAAATCCCAGGGCTCCCTTTTTTCCCCTCTGATCTTTCTTCCTAAGTGGTTCCTCAGGGCCTTGAAGAATTATTAAATGAGAAAAATTCACATTGTGATAAATGTGTTTCTATGTCTCCAGGAGTAGAAGTGAAATGCTCTCAGGAATACGACATTCATGACAAAAGTGAACAAAGGGATGAGGAGGGAGGGTGAGAAAGGGGAAGACATTCAGAAACCCAGGGTTCTTGAGTACTTCTCCTATTTTGCAGTCTTAGGATGAGACAGGGCTCATTTATTGCCATTAATTTAGTTGGCACTTTAGGGACTGCATCAAAATGATGGCAGGAGCATTTGTAGGTGAGAGCGGAGGCAGCAAGGGATGAGTGTGCATATAGGCCGGGGACAGGCCTGCTGTGGGGAGGACGCCAGGCACTGGCAACCAGGGAGAATTGTTGTTGTTCTACCAAACAGTGACATCCACTTGTGCATCCTACATGCCTGAGAGCCTCTGCTGTATATAGGGAATTTCTAAATCTTTCTGCACCGCCAGACTACAACTGGCTTTTCCTAGCTATTTCTCCCACGTGGAGCGTGCTCCTTCCTACATGTCCGGCATGTTCTGGCTGTATTCCATCCTGCTCAAACCTCACTCCCTCCTCTTTCAATACTGCAGACCCTCCCAGATCTCTCCTCTTTCTGGACTTCTGTTGCAACTCCTGTTAACAACTTCCTTTCACCTCTCCTTCCCCGCTGTGCTAGTTCCGTTTCCTCCGCGAGGAGGAAATAGAAGGTCATTAAACTCAGCGAAGAGCCTAAAAGCTGTGTGATTTCCCCACCGGCTAGGGAACATAATAAATTCTTAATAAATATTTATCAGTGGATCGATGATTGAATGGGGAACATCCAGACCCCTGTGAGGACCATCTGTGCCAAATCAGAAGTCAAGAAAGTGTATCCATTTCCCCTGACCCTTTTCAGGAGATAAAGGTCTTCTGTGGCCTTCCGCTGGGGGGAGAGCATGGTGCTGGGGATGGGGAGGGCAGAGAGGCAGAAGCCGCTGGAGGGCCGTGTGGCTGGGATGTCGTGGGATAGTTAATCCTGATCCCAGATGACCCAGGCTGCGGAGCTGTGTCCCCACACCCTCCATGACAGACAGCACAGCTGTGCGGCGAGCGCTGGGCGAAAAACGAGGTCAGGTTCATGTCAAAACCAGTGCGGTTCACAGGTGGGCTCCATTTGCGGGATTTACAGCAACTGTCGAGTCATCACTGAAATTGCAGACGTGAACCAGCCTACCTGCTGGGAAGAGAATTTGGGATACATTGTGAACTTCAAAAAGTTTCTGCCTGGAAACTGAAGAGGTAACCATGGCAACTGGGAAGGCAGGTTGAACTCAGAAAGGGCCCTTCCTCTTGAGCCCTGAGCTTTGTGCTCTTGGATTGGATGTGCCAGACTGCGAGCATCGCTTTGTCTCTCTTGCCTCTTTTGCTTTCTTTGTCGAGTGGGAGAGAGCACCAGCTCAGGAATCTGGAGAGCTGGCCACGATTCAGCTGTTTTCTGATCCAGGGCACTTAAGAGAGGGCACCTTAGGCACTGGCTGTTTTGTTGTCGCAAAATGGAAATTAAAAGGCTCCTCTGGCCTATTCACAGGGATGCAGATGGGACAGGAAGGTTTAGGGAGATTCTGTGCATAATCACGATTATTATTGTTATGTGCCTATGTCTGGTCCGATTCCAACATGGTGCTCCTGAGGGCAAGACCGGGCATTCGATTCATCCATAGACTTGTTTTCGTCGCTTGAAGAGAAGCTGTCCCAGACACCACAGCTGAATAATACAATCATGCCCTGGAGCCTGAGCAGCACGGGTGAAAGAGCAGGCCTCACCTCAGCCGACCAGCTCCTCTACAAAAGTCCTGCTGATGGGCCGCGTGGGCTGCTGCCTCGTGTGGAGGGAGGCTTATGCTGAGAAACAGACGTTCAAAAGGCATCCTTCCATTGCCTGGCTGCACACCACAACCCTTACCCCTCTCCCTGCCCCACGCCAACGCAGTCCTGCACTTGAGAGAAAGGAAGAACCGGAGATGGGGGGGGGTGCTGACATCTGGGATGATGCTGCCAATGTGTGAGCTGCTCAGCACCTGCCCGTTTACTAACCCACTGGGAGGCTGGGGAAGGATTGGACTCTACTCTTCAGAGTGCATTATGTTTTGACTAACTGGGTCATCTTCTGCAGGCCCTGGCTTACCCAGAGACTCTCCTTTGACAGATGACCCCACATGTTGCTCTGATTTGGGCCTCTTTTGCTCAACTACTATCTCCAGGCCTTCCTGTCCCCTCCCCCTTTGTGGTTTCAACCTTTCCTTCCCCAACCAGGTTTTCTGGGCTGTCTCACTCACCTCTCTCAGCTGGGGACCTCTTCTCCTCTTACCTCTCTCTCTTCTGACCCTTTATTTCCAGGCCTTGCTGAAGAACAGCAACTCCTAGATGCCCCTCATGAAATAAAAACCTAAATCCCAAGACACACAAAAAACTTACTACTTTTCCTTATTGTCTAGCAATTCCTGTGTCCCTAGTAAATAAATCTGAGAACTAACATTTATTGAGTGCTAACTATGTGTTCAGCACTGATCTAAGCACCTTGCTGGGGGTGCTATGGTACACCACCAAGATCCCCTGTTTGGGACCTCGGCCCTCATTCTCCACCCTATTGTCTGCTGTAGGCTGCCAGCACAGTCCCTCTGGCCTTAACAGAGGGGGTTGCCTTGCTTAAGATTAAGCCACGTTCTTGGAGCAATCACATCCAATGAATGGTCAATGTGGTACAAAGGCCCTGGGGCCAACTGTGGTCTCTGTTGCAGCAACCTGGCATTTAACTCCTTCCTCTCAGCAACCCTGTTTCCCTCAATCCCTCTCTGGTCTGAGAACTTTCCCCAGCAAGGCTCTGCTTCAGGGGAACTGTGTTTCCTGTCTCCTGGGGGAACGCAAACTGAGAACTGACCTAATCCTCACATCTTTATGAAATAGGTGTATCATATTTTCATCTTAGAGAAAAGGAAACTGAGGCACAGAAAGGTTAAGAAGCTTGCCCAAGGTCTCCTATCAGTAAGTGGTGGAGCCATGATTCGAAACCTGGAAATCCAGCTCTGGATTCCACACTCTAAACCTCACACGCAGCCTCATTAATAGCAATCCCAAGGGGAACTGAGGGGTCACGGTGGGAGGCGAAGGGTGCTGTAGGGCCTTTATGGGAGGGTGAGGAGAGAGGGAGGGTACTTCTTACCTTGACCTTAGAGATAAGGACACTGAACTAGCTGCTGCTTAAACCCAGGATCATTCATCACTTTACAGAGGTGTGGGGATTCTAATTTTGGCTGGGAGGGCAGTGGAAAAAGCGTGGTAAATTCGTATTTGAATTCTGGCGTAACACTGTGTAACGCTGAGCAAATTAATTAACCTGACACTTAGTAAAAATGCCTGGCGCACAGATGCTCAATAAAGAGTCCCGCCCCGCCCCGCCCCCACCCCACCCCACCCCGGGCCATTTGTCTGCTAATTCCAACCCCCTGATCCTGGGTAAGTCTCTTTAACTTTCTGACTCAGTTTCTTCATCTCTGAAACGGAGGAGAGGAGATGAGATGAGGAGCTGCGGTAAAGGGCTTACTACTTAGCCCCAGAAGCATTCGGGTAGGAGCACAATAAATGGTAGTAATCAGTATAATCAACACGTTGCCTTGCGCGGCTTGCACCCCTTGCTCCAGTCCGTGAGGACCGAGCAGGTTCAGGCGCAGGCAGTGAGTGGTCCGCACGGTGTGTGCCTCCCCAACGCGTCACCCCCGACGCAAATCCGCCCGCTACCGCTGAGTTGGTTTTCTGATTTTACTAGAGGCCGACGGGTTTTTTCCCACTAAACTGAGTGGGCGCTTCTCGTGCCGTGTGACTTCCCGCCGCTTCTCCTTCCGCAGCGGGAGCAGCCCGGAGGGGAGGGCAGCCGCGTACGCCCGGCGGTGTGCAAGTTGCGGGCGCCCCGCCCCGTCGAGCTCCCGGGCCCCGCCTCCACCTTAGCCGCGCGCCGTCCCGCTCTCCGATTGGTCGGCGGCGCTCAGCCCCGCCCCGCTCCCTCCGAGGGAATAAAAGCCGGGGTAGCCGCGAGTCCGCGCGTGCTGCCTGATCAAGCTAAAGCGCCCTGAGTAGTGCCGGCCGCCGCCCCTGCCCCTCTGCCTCCTCACGTTCGCGGAGACCACTGGAGTCCGTCACCATCCTCCCCACGACGTGCTGCCCTGAACCCGCAGCCATGTGCCGGACCCTGGCCACCTTCCCCACCACCTGCCTGGAGAGGTAAGAGGAGCTTGTCCCTGGATCTTGCCCGCTGCCCGCAGGAAGAAGTCCAAGTCCCCCCCCACCCCCCAATCCTTAGGTTGTGGAGCGGCAGGCTTGGGGACCGGGCGGCGGGAGAATGGGACTCTAGTGACTCGAGTGGAGAGGTGGAAGTCACCTGGGTTCCACCTTTTCAGATGCTTCCCTTAGAGTCCTAGAGAAGCGACGGGCCGAGAGAAGGGAGAAGGAAGAACCACGGGAAGCAGAGGAACCCCTGCTTACTGTCATTCCCCATCCTCTGACAAATGGCAGTCCTCAGCGGACCTGCCGAAGACCGGCTGCAGGAGGAGCACATTGGCATCAGCAGGCAGAACTCCCTTTTCTAGTTTCTTCAGCACTTGGTTTTCATTCTACAGCCCAGATCTAGGACCATGGCCTTCCCGGCCCCGAGAAGGCAGAGAGGTGTTTTTTTGGGTCCACCAGTGAGGGATGTCCCCACTTCCCAGGGAGCTACTCAACCACCTCTAGTCCTTGCTGGAGCTGGTGGCTGGGAAGGAAAAAGTGGAGAAGGTGAAAGCAGGAATCAATTTCCACACAGTTCCAGAAATATTCACGATAAGCCTAGAGGGTGCTGAACTACCTTCTGCTAATCAACAGGCACAAAGATAGATCGGCGTGACTTAAGTGGGAAAAAGCCCATGTGTGCTGTGCTCTAAACTCAGAAAGTGTAAGTCCTACTGAGGAACAGCTGAGACATTACTTTCTGGGCTGTTTCTGGGCTGGTGATATAAAGAGACAAGCAGAGTTTAAGCCCTGGGAACAGCAGAAGATTCCCGGGAACAGCAGAAGATTCCCAGGAACCCTTGAGGCTGGAATGAGGGTGACACCAGCCTAAACTCTTCTTCGGGACCCCATAAACCTTTGAGCCCTGGCTGAGCCAATGTAGGATCCTTATGTGTTCCTGCTTTGTCTTTCAGAGCCAAAGAGTTCAAGACACGGCTGGGGATCTTTCTTCACAAATCAGAGCTGGGCTCTGACACTGGGAGTGTTGGCAAGTTCGAGTGGAGCAGCAAACACAGCAAAGAGGGGTAAGTCCCACTAGCTGGCCTAGGGCCCTGGAGGGGAGGGAGCCAGATTTAGGAAAAGAGCCATAAGAAAGAAAATACAAGGAGAAATTAGGACGCGCTAGGGTGGGCCGTGATGACCCCTTCCTGGAGATTTTAGTGAAGATTCCTGCTGGTCTGCTGTGGGTGACTAGGTAGGTGGCTCCAGGGCTCTGAGGCCACCAACAGATGTGTGTATCAGGGTCGGAATGTCTAGTTACCACACTGTCCCACCTGGAGATGTCATCGTCTGTGCAACCAGGGCTAGGACAGGGTCTAAGAACACTTGAGGCTTTTCAGTCAATGACTCTTCTTCCATTAACATGCACTTTGCCTACGAGCCCTTTCATATTGAACATCAAGGGTGTGAGGTGCTGCTCTAGTGTCTGGGGTTATGGGTAGACTTAATCTCTATTCCTGAGGCCCTTATTTCCATGGGGGGAGTGTAGAAAACAAAGCTCAGAGTCAGAGGAACAGAAACAATTTTGGACAGTGAAGAGACCATCTTAGAGTTACTTACTGAGGGCCAGAAGGTTCCTGGCTCTGGTTTCTTATTATTGAACTTTCCTCTAGAAAAATACCTGTAGCCTCAACTAAGAGTTTGAGGAGTCAGCTCCAATAATCACTGAGCAAGTCTTTGTATGAATTATACAACTTCCATCAGAGTTCTGGCTAGGATTTATGCTATGCATTAGTGTGTTGGTTTTTTTTTTTAATGAAAATCTTGGCTTTTTTTTTTTTTTTTTTTAGCAGAAATTTCTCAGAAGATGTGCTGGAGTGGAAAGAGTCATTTGACTTGCTACTGAGCAGTAAAAGTGAGTAGGACCCTGTTGTGTCTGTCTGTGGATGGCACATGTGTACCCATGTGCTTTGGAGCCAGCCTGAGGGATGCTGAAAAGCGTGGGCAAAATAATAGTCATAGTAATAATAATAATGATCCCCTAGTGTGCCAGGCTCTGTTCAGAATACAAAGGCAGGTCCTTGTTCAAGAAAATTACATCCTAAAAATAGAGCCATTAACTACAATTGCTGTCTTTCTCCTTTTCTTCCCCCGCCGTCCTGCTGTCTGACCTGTCTCTCCCTCTCTTCCCTCAACCCCAGATGGAGTGGCCGCCTTCCACACTTTCCTGAAGACGGAGTTCAGTGAGGAGAACCTGGAGTTCTGGCTGGCCTGTGAGGAGTTCAAGAAGCTCCGGTCAGCTACCAAGCTGACCTCCCGGGCTCACAAGATCTTTGAGGAATTTATCTGCCGTGAAGCCCCAAAAGAGGTCAGAACCTCAGCATGTTCTGGGGATCCTGCCGCCGTGCCTGCTCCTTCCCCACTGAGGAGTGGGGCTGGGGGCTGTCCAGCAGGGGGAGGGTTGAGTTTAGAGAGTGATCTTCTTTGGCACGGGGCTGGATGGGCTTCTGGGGCCGGAGACTAGGAAACCCAGGCGCTCTGCTGCTCCTGGTGCCCTTACCCTCAGTCTCGCTGATGGGGCTAGAGGGCTTGGCAGGTGGTGTGGCTTCTGTCCATACCCACTTTTGCAAGCTAAGGCCTTTTTAGAGGCTCAAAACACACGAGTGTGGAGACAGGGCAACCCGGGGACCTTGTGTGACCCAGTTCAGTCCCCTGGCTGACCTGCCTCAGGCTGGCTGGTCCATGGGCGGTGAGGTTTTGCACCTGCCCTCAGGTCTCCGCGGCGGGCCACCAGCATTTGCTAAAGTGAGTGGGGCCACCTGGTGGAGAGAGACTAGTAATGCCTTGCTTTTGTATCCTACGCTGTATTGTATTTTCTGAGCACTTGAATTTTTTCCATGTTATTCCATAAAGATTTATTGAGCACCAGTTACATGCAAGGCACGGTTATAGTCATTGGGGACATAGCAGGGACAAAAAGTCTCTACCCTAATGAGAGAAGATGACAATAACCGATTAAATGAGTAAATACATGTCAGGGGATGGCGCGTGTTCTGATCCAAGCAAAGCAGGTTTTGAAAGGGAGCACCGGAGTATGGGGTGGGGGGACTTGAAGTCTTTTTGCTTTACAAAGGCAAGTGAGGGGTGGTCTGTCCCATAAGGTGACAGACGAACACTTCCCTCCCGTCTAAACGTTCCAACATAGGAAATGGCAAGTGCAAACCCAGCAGGGAGTGGGCCCGAGTGGAGCGCAGAGAATGAGGGAGGCAGACTAGGAGAGGAGGTCGGACCAGTGAGTGGCAGGGCGCCAGATGTGGGCCCAGCACGTGCGCTGGCTTTTCCTTTGAGTGACATGGGAGGACGACCCTGCTGCTGGCAAACTGACTTGAGCTTTCAAAGGCTCACTCTAGCCGCTGGCTGGAGAATAGACCACAGGAGTGAGGGTGGAGGAGAGAGAGCAGTTAGCAGGCTCTGGCACTAACCTGAGCAGAGAGGTGATGGCGATCTGAACCAGGACTGTCCCAAGGCAGGGATGAAAAGGCATTAGATTTGTATGCTTGATACCTTTTGGAGGGCAGACCCTGGGTCCGATGCGCGGACAGGCCCAGAGTTGAAAAGCCAGTTAACGGTCAACTCAGGAGACCCC
The DNA here is from genome assembly GCF_002201575.2 of Neomonachus schauinslandi. NCBI lineage: Eukaryota > Metazoa > Chordata > Mammalia > Carnivora > Phocidae > Neomonachus > Neomonachus schauinslandi. Next base: position 42,897,724 of record NC_058408.1, on the reverse strand, counting down.
AGGTTCCTGGTTCAGAATCCTGCCAGTCAGCCCTCTCCCCACCCCACCCCCCCGGCCTGCTGGACCCCTTGCCTGGCCCACCCTCCCCCCTCACCCATGTGCTTGCCTTCCTTCCCACAGGTGAACATAGACCACGAGACCAGGGAGCTGACCAGGATGAACCTGCAGGCTGTCACGGCCACATGCTTCGACGTGGCTCAGGGGAAGACTCGCACCCTGATGGAGAAGGACTCCTATCCACGCTTCCTGAAGTCCCCTGCTTACCGGGACCTGGCGGCCCAAGCCTCGGCCACCTCTGCCTCTCCAGCCAGCTGCAGCCCCGCAGAGCCCTTGCACACTTGAGCCTCATGGCAGTGAGGGAGCCAGCCGGGAGGAGAGGTGGGGTCACCCATCCCTGGGGCAGATTCTACCAAGCACGCGCGAGAGGACAGTGAAGGAAGACGCCCATCTGGCAGCCTGTTTTGGAAGCCCCCTCTCCTCCAGATACTGTGGGACTGGATTCCATGCATGAGAGGGTCCCCCCGCACCTCCCCTTCCAGGACCGGCACATATGGGCCGAAGGGGAAGGTTGTGTGGGGCTCTCCGGGGAAAGGGAAGGTGGCGAAGGAGTTATTGTTGGCTCTTATCGTTTTCCACGGGGCAAGAAATATTCCGGGGTGGTTTGGGAAACACGGATAAAGGAAACTTGAAAATGAGACAGAGCAAGACAACCAGATCAGCTCTTCTGCCTGGTGAGGAGCTGGCCCAGATGGCGTCCTGTTTCCCTAGTTCCCAGGCTGTCAGGCCCAGAAGGGAGCTGCGGATGCGGTGCCTTCCCACTCTGTCCTCCTCACCTGCCCCTGGGCTGCCCAGGGCCCCCTTAGCTTGCACGTCTTCCCATTCCTGTGCCCGGCCTCACGGTCTTCTCAAGGCCAGAGAACCAATTTGACCCTTGCCCAAAATGAGATTTTTTTTTTATACCACAAAAACTGGCCTTTGGAGCCCCTTTCCCACATCAGTAGAGAGCCTGGAAAAGGGGCCATCTTGCTCCTGTGAAATTGATCTTGGTGCTCTTGGTGACCTTTGCAGGCGGTCCCCGAACCTGTGCTGGCAGCAAGGTCCACCTGTGGGCAGGGCCCACGAGGGCCTGTTGCGGGGGTGTGCCCTCCCTCGGCCCCGGGCTGCCCTGGACCGTAGGGCCCATGAGGAGGAAGGTGTGGGGCCTCTCAGTGAGTTCTTACACTCTGCAGTGTGGAACGAGGGAGAAAAGGATCCTAAGACATCTCTTGGCAGTTCCCAAAAGTTCCGTTGAAATCAAGCCAGTATTTTTTGTGGGTGTGAGAACAAGGAAAAAGATGCCCAGAATGGAAGGGGAACCTTATGTTTCTTTCCTGTGGATGTGAGGTGCACTTACCGAAGTATGGGGAGAAGATGGACCAGGGACCACGATGGCCCTTGGAAGACAGAAGCCGGGGGTGCAGCTGGAGAGAGAGGCTGCTTGGAAGAGCAGGACTGGGGGAAATCAGAACCTGCTTGTCACCTCAGGGCAACACCAAACACACATTTTTGTGTTGGGACTTCTGCACGAGCCCAGGCCCAGGAGGTGAATGAACCAGGCGGCCCCCTTCTGCCCCAGGAAAAGCAACACTGTTCTCTCTGCACTATGAGCTCCTCCAGGAGAAAATTATTTAAGTATCATGTGTTGTCGGTTTTGTGACCATTGTCATAGCATAGTATTTTTATTACTGTTGTGTTGTTGCTACTGTTATTTATTATTGTAATTTCAGTTTGCCTCTGCTGGAGAATCTCAGCAGGGGCTGGTCGCCCAACTGTCTCCCTCTCCCCCAGACTCTACCTCTGAATGTGCTGGGAACCTCTGAGCGCCTGTCAGGGGCTCCTCACCGTTTAAATATTTATTTATTGTTGACAGTGGAGCTGGTTTCCTGGATAGGAATGATGTACTTTATCCTTGTTTCCCTGTTTCAGCATGTTATATTCTTGTAAAATAAAAATAAAACCCAAATATGAGATCCCGTCTGTAAGGGCTGTGTGGTCTGGCTGAGGGAGGGGAGGGGCCCGGGAAAGCCTGGGGGCGGAGCTGCCCCCCGCCCCCCCCCCTCCCCGGGCGATCCCTCCCCGCGCATGGGACAGCTCTTGGGTCCCGGGCAGAGGCCCAAGTGAAAGACCCATGTCTGCCTGGTGACTGGCAGGGTTGATGAGAGGGGGTTATGTGCTGAGGGTGGCCACCAAGATTGGTAACTTCCTGTAGCCGATGATGGCCCCAACTTGACGTCGGGCTGTTGTGTCGATGGGACCCAGTCCGCCTGCTGTCATCGGAGAGCCCATGTCCTTCGCCCAGAGTGAACCATTCCCAACTTGGCCTCTCACAACACAAGGGGAGGCTCCCCTTGGTCCAGTAGCCACAGGTGATCAGTTAGATGGTGGCTTTCGGGGCATATTCACTTTTGCCCATTTTTAATTTGCATTAGAATTTCATATAAATTCCAAGCATTAGTATTTTGCAAATAATTTCATAGAAGTCTCTGAGATGAGCTATGGGAAGCCACTCTGTATGTGAGGCTGCTCCATTCCATGGGCTGAGGGAGCAAGAGGGTTGAGCTGGGCTTGAAACAATCTGGGGGTAGGTTTGCAAGGATCATATCTGCTCTTCCTTCGCCAATAGCCTTTCTTACCCTACAAATCCTCTCCCCTCCCCCCCTTACCACTATTTAAAAATTCCTTTTCTATTGAATTATCTGTTTGTACTCTGGTTTATTGACTTGGAGGTGGACAATATCTAGTTAAAAATGTGGGACGGGGTGAGCTCAGGGTCTTCCTACTGCCATCTTCCCAAGCACTTTTCTTGAATTATCTGTTTGTACACAGATCTGGACCTTCTATTGGCTTTTATTTCTCCCCTATTGTTAGTCTGAGTAAGTGACCAGACTCCAGGGATGGCGGGTAGAAAACCCGGTGGATTCACACTCTAAGCCCAGGTCTAAGGGAGGGTTCTGTGGGCAACTCCAGGAGGAATTCAGAATTGAGGGGCCTGAGAAGGAAGATTGGATCAGATGCTGTGGCAGGCCCCGATCTCATGAAGTCCTTCCACCAGCTCCATGAGGTAGGTATGTTAGCCTGTGATTCAGGGGACTGAGGCTCGTGGGGTAAGGAACAGACCCCGGGCAGCTGGCCAGAGAGAGCAGCGGAGATGGAGATGCGAGGGCAGCCCAGTTATACCATTGGGGGGCATATCCGGTGTGCAAGAGATGGGTGTGGAGATTGATGAGGGAAGAAGAAAGCTGGGTACCCAGGGAGGCGGGGAGGTATTCACATTGTCCTCTTTTCCTTCCTTCCTTTCCTTCTTTTTGCCTTTTTACATGCATTTGAATGCATCACGTGTGCCTGGCAGAAAACGAAAAGCAGTAACTGTACTTTCAACAGAAAGTAACCTCATTTATTTAATAGTGGGTGGGGATTCTGAGTATGGTTAGACAAGGGCACCAATGTGTGCTTTTTGAAGCAACGTGGGCAGCCAGTAGGAAAAGGCAGGTGTAATCAGTGAGTGATAGAGAAATGAATGGGGACGATGGACATCCAGTGGCGGGGGTGCGTGCTGGTGGGCCCCACAGTCCAGTGAGACCATCCTCAAGGCTCGTTCCCATCCCCCTTCACATAAAAAGTGGTCTTGGCTTCCGTGGTGTGGCTGAAGGTGGTAGGTCCACATTAGAGAGGAGAACTGCTCTTTGCTGACCTTTGACATGTCCCAGGTGTCAGGCTCAAAACAGTCCCATGCTCTAATGCTTCACTGAGAGTTTAAGGGATTTCCTGAAGATCACACTGCTAGCAAGTGGCTCTGATATCTTTGGACTCCCCAGCTCTGCCTCCTCCCCGAGCACTCTAGGCTTTGGCTCAGCAGGGAAAGCATTTCCTAAATAGCCTGTGGCTGGCCTCCCAGGCCTCTCTCGCTACTCCCGTCCCTTGAAAACGGATCTGTCCCGGGTCCCAGATTCGCTATTACTGTCTCAACTTTCCAACCTTCCTGGACCACCTCCCTGCTGTGTCCCCTGCTCTCATTGCTGCCCTCCACCTCCTTAATCAGCTAGGGAGGCATCTTCCAAGGGCCAACTCAAGGATCTTTCTGGGGAGACTTGCCTGAGCCTTTGGGTCTGATTATGGATGCCTCTCCTTCATGTACCACTGCTGCTGATGCTCACCTAAACTGGAGCACTTAGATCCCTGCTTTCTACCTCTCTGCCCCGATGGCAAGCTCCTGGGACTAGGCAGGTCTTTTTCTCCCCAGGGCCTTGCAGCTAAGCTTTCAGCAAATGGCTCTTGAGTTAATGATTAGTTTCAAATCCAGCAGGAGGAAAGTTCAGATTACAACTATGTCCTGCAGGGTCTTCACACAACACATTTGAAACCAGGGTCATCATCGTCCCCAACAGATATGCACCGCCTTCCGTTTCTCTGACCTTGATACACAGAGGCACTGGCCACCCAAGTTCAGGCTTCTCCATCTCTTCTACATGTCATCTCATCCAGTCTTGGAAATGGGTTGAGTCCAGCTTCTCCTCCCCAGGCTCACCGAGACTTCCTTAGAGGAGCCTTTCGCCCTCTCTGGTCCGAGCTATAAAGACAGCTTTCCACCTGGTCTCCCTCTCCCGGCCTCTCCCACTCGTTGCCCACGCTGCTAGTCTTCATCCCTAAAGCACAGATCTGAGCAGGTTGTGGCTGCACTCAAAGCCCTTTGATGGCTCCCCTTTGACTCCCAAGAGAAAGTCCAGATCTGACCATGGCATCTGAGGCTCACTCTGAGCTGACCCAAGTCCCTCTCCTGAGCTGTCTCCTGCCCAGATGGCCTCTAGGCACACGCTGTTCTCTCTGCTTGGAATGGCCTCTTCCTCTTCCTCTTATTTTTTAACTGGGGGGTGGTGAGGAGGGGAATGCCCTCCTCTAAATCCAGCAAAAGCATCACCTCCTCCGTGAAGCCTTCCCAGATGTCTACTGCGCAGAGTTAATCTCACCCATGTCCATGATTCTAGGACACACTCTTTTGACTTTGCCGTCCACACTGTAGGGTGCACTTCACATGTTTTCCTCCCCCTACACTGGTCTCTTTGTGGCCAGAAGCCATATTATCTACCTTGATAAGATGGCACCGAACAGACTGCAGCAAAGCTGTTCACAGCCCTGGCCGTGGAATCAAAATATTTGGGTTGGAATCCTGGCTCATTCTCTGTATGACTTAGGAAGTTATTAGGGTTGTTTGCTCATCAGTAAAATGAAGATAGAAGAATGAACCCTCAGAGGAGACATTGAATGAAATAAGTGTTTGGCACAGTGTTATTGTCCCATGAATATTAGTTACTATTATTATTATTATTATCTGATTCCTAGTACTTAGCACAGTGCCTTGTACACAGTAGGCAGCAGTCAGTAATCTTGTATTGACTTCTTGAATAGAATGGAAGAACCAGAGTCCAAGTCTACGTTTCTTTCAAGAATAGTACAGCTGTTTCACTATTGTATATCATCTGATGTGCAGAGCATTACAGAATTTCAAGTGAGGAAATCAAGGCTTGAGCCATTCATCAACTCCCTCAAACCCGGGTCAGCTAGCGCTCCTTCCAAATCGCTGCTGTTGCTCCCACATGACTCGAAGCCACCCCGCCCCCCTCCGACCCCCGGCGACTCTGGCCCATCCTTCACCCCCCTGTGTCCATACCAGAAAAGGCAAACTTTTTCCCTGGTATTGCTTGACTTTGGTCCTATTTTGTTTGGCTCCTTCCTTTGGAATGATATCCAAGAGATATAATTTATAGTTTTGTTTACTAACGCATTTTATTAAATATGTGAACGTTTAATATAAATGCGAATAATTAGCATAACTGTTAAGACAACCAGTGGGTATAGGGTTTAAAACAAGATTTTCTTTAGTCAATAGGGCTAAATTAACTTTAGAAACTGAAGCTCTTAGGTAAAGAGAGAAAGGTGTTCTCAAAGGGAATTGATCTCAAGATAATTCCCTTTCACTGAAACTTTTAAATTGGTCCAGCTCTTCAAATTGCTTTAGGGAAGAAAAGAAAGATTTGAAATTTAAATAACGGAGGAGAGATCCCAAGGGTGAGGGATGTAATGCCGTTAGCTGCTAGATGGAGCTAACAGTTTGAATCTCCATCATTTAGAAAAGATACCTCTTGACTTACGGTGTTGGTGATTCCCAAGCTTTGGTCACCAACCTAGACAAGGATTTGATTTAAACTTTGAGAAAAGTGATAACGCGTGGATTAATCCTTTATTTGGATTATAATTTGGGCCCCCACTTAAGAGAGATTTCTGTGCTGGAGAGTATCATTGTCTTAACTTACTCCATCCTGCCGGTACCAAGGGGTGGTTTCATAGACAATCAAGCTTTAGATAGCAGGCTCTGAATTCAGTCCCACATCCGCTACTGATCAGCCGAGCGATCTTCAGCACATTACTGGATTTCTCACAGACTCACTTTTTCCCGTAACCTGTGAATAAGAAATAGGACTGGCTTCAAAGGACTTTTGTGATGACAGAATGAGAAAATTTATGGAAAATATTCAGCACAGTGCTCCACAGATTATAATCCACAAATTATAGCTACATATGTGTGATAGGCACTATTCCAAGTGCTTCACATATATCCATTTCTGTAATCCTCACCATATTCCTGTGAGGTAACTTATATTATTATTTGATATCACCATATTGCAGATGTAGCAACCAAAGGCTGGAAGGTTTAAGGAAATTGCCCAAATTCAGAGAGTTAGCCGGGGGCTCTATTAGTGAGCTATTGCTGCATCACAAACCATTCCAAAACTCTGGCTTGAAATAATAAGCATTTATTATTGCTCATGAGTCTGTGGGTCAGCTAGGCACTTCTGCTTCTCTGGGCCTGGCTCAGCCAATCTCAACTGGCTTGTTCTTGTGTCTGTGATCCACTGGTGGGCTGGTGAGAGCTGGCTGGTCTAGGTTGGCCCGAGTCACATATCTAAGGATTGGCTGGTTGTTGGCTTGGGCAATGGTGGTGTCTGGGCCTTGTGTCTCTCTTATCACCCATCAGGCCAGTCCAGGCATCTTCATATGGTGGCAGGGTGCCCAGCCCAGATTCAAAGAGGGGACTAATGAAAGTACTTAATGAGGAAAAAGTATGAAGTTAAATTGTAAAGGGTACGGGTAGAGGGAGAGTTGAAAAAAAATGTGGCTACTTTTTGTAATTATTCTATCACACACAGTGGGAGAGTCTAGATTTGAAGCGAGGTAATCTGATACCAGAGCCCTTGCTCTGAAGCATTCTGGAGACTTAATGCCTTGACATCTGCTAGCAAGAGTCTTGCCATTTCCTGCTCCTGCCCATGGGCATGGAATGCCCTGGCAAGAGCCTTCATTCACTCGCAAGTGCTAGGGAGTTTCTAGCCATACCAGCTGTTTGGCCTTGCCCACATTTCTTGCTACTCCTTTGTTTATTCCTTTGGAATTCTGCTTTATGATCACTTGGGTCCTGAGCATTTTTGTTTGTTTGTTTTGTTTGCAAATTTTAATTTCTTATTTTAGCCACACCTCTACTTCCTCATCTTTTTATTTTATTCTTAACAAGTCACAGAATAGCTAAGATGAATGTTTACTAGAGTCAAAGGAAAGCAGGAATATCTGGATTTAATCAGCAAAATTGTGATGAAGCTGTGAGAACATTAGTAATATATCTGATTCAATTTGACCCCATTGTCTTCTTGCCAAGATTGAAGAAGAGGAGCTTCTGATAAGTCAAATGCAAAGAAGGTCCAAAGAAGGGAAGGGTGAGATACCGTGTCCCAGTATCTAACATGCTGTGTGTGGAAACGGGAAGCCAAAGGGATGGAGGGAGACATCCTTATCTTTAGCCTTGGCCTTGGCCTAGGCGTCTCTCTGCATGTCCTCCCCCTTGGTCTCCCACCCACTTCTGAGCCTGCTTGCCTGTGCTCTTGGTGGTGGCTCCTTCTTCAGAGTCTGGAGCTCTGGACTCAGCCTCGTGCCTGGGGTCTCTGTGGGCAGACTGAAGTCTCCTCCTACCAGAACAGTTGTCATACTTTACATGTCTCTTGGGCCACCCCTTCTTGATTCTCCTGGTTCAAGATAGGCAGGAGTTGGTCTCCCCAGAAAGACTGGCTATTCCTTGAGGACAGGAATATTTCCCACTGCAGCGTTCAGTACACAGTATGCATCTCAGTGCTAGGAAAGTGGCAAGAACAGAACTTCTAGAGCAGAAAGGAATCTTAAAAACCATGTTACACGAGAGAACTGAGACTTCACATGGTTAAACCATCCACCCACCTGAGTTCACTCCCCTAAAGGGCCCCAGCACTGGCTGCAGGACCAAGTCTTTAGACTGCCAGACTGGTGCCCTTCTGGGGAAGGGGGCGGGGCTCAGGGCCTCCAGGCAATGAGTGAGTTGAGTGTGCCCAGATGAGTGAGGGAGCTTGGGCTCTGGGTTTATGTAGCTTCTCTGAGCCTCAGATTCATCATCAGGGTTGTCAGGGGTTAACCGGGGTCATGTCACTTGTGAAGCAATGGTCAGGGGGCCCCGCACCCAGTCGGTGCTCAATAAATGTTTCTTTACCACTCATTTCCCTCAATAGGGGATTTGGAATAACGTGGTAAAGACGAAGCGGGCTCGGCTCGGTGTGGGCCGTCAGATGGGCCCTCTGTGGTCAGAGCGGAGGCCTCGCGGTCTTGCCAAGGGTTAAATGCGCTGTGGGCTCCGGGGCGGGTGGCTTTACTTTCCGGGCTCTGTCCTCACTCCCTCTCTCTCTCTGCCCCGCCCCGCGGACTCAGTGATCGCAGAGAGGAAGTGCTTTGCTGCTGGCCCCGCGATCTGACGATTGAACGCTCTCCAAGGAAGAGCCGAGGGGCGTCTGAGTTTAGAAGGTAAGAGGGGCTGGAGAGCTGGGGTAGCTTGAGAAATTGTTACCTTTGAGGGATTCCTTGGGCTCCGGGCTCTGGAGATGGAAAGGGGTGAGTGCACAGCGCGGAGCCCGCCGGCCGCTGGCCGGGCTCTCTGGTCCTGACCACCCCCCCACCCAGACCCCCCCACCCACACCCCGGAATTCCAGGGTTCGCCCGCAGTCAGTCCAGTCCACGCCGTACCTAATCAAGCCGTCTCTCTCTGTCCAGCACCAGTGGTGAGAGCGAGAAAACGAAACCGAAAGCAGGCTTGTACCTGACAGCTATTTTACTTGGGGGTTTCTTCGACTTCCCTTCTCTGCTCCTTTCTTTAGACCAGCCTGTCTCACACCTCCTTTGTTTATTCCTTTGGAATTCTGCTTTATGATCACTTGGGTCCTGAGCATTTTTGTTGTTTGTTTTGTTTGCAAATTTTAATTTCCTATTTTAGCCACACCTCTACTTCCTCATCTTTTTATTTTATTCTTAATAAGTCACAGAATAGCTAAGATGAATGTTTACTAGAGTCAAAGGAAAGCAGGAATATCTGGATTTAATCACAATTTTGCTGATTGCACAATTTTGCACCTGTAGCAGGTGCAGTTTTACAAATCTGCAAGGACCAGTTCGGTGCTGTCTGGTGGCTGAACTGCGGCTCAGTTGCCCTCCTCTGACGAAGGGCAGTTGGACTAACTCAACACCACCAGCTCCCCCATTTGTGTAGCGTGTGTATGCACTTGGATGGCGAGAGTAGTAATCGCTGAATTTTGTTTTCGTGAAGAGACTTTATTAAGTCTATCGGTTATTGAATGCCTAATATTTGCCATACTTTATATGCATGAGGGGACGGAAAATTGAGAATAACCTAATGTTACACAACTAGGCAGTAACAGTCTGAAGTTAAATGATCAAGGGTTCAAACTTAAATCTTGTGAAGTTGGAGTCTGAGCTCTTTCCACTTCTCTCTACTACTTTGAATAGAAGCACACATGCATAAAGACATGCCCAGAGCCAGTAAATGCATTGAGAGGTGTAAGAAATGCAAATTGAGGGCGCCTGGGTGGCTCAGTTGGTTAAGCGACTGCCTTCGGCTCAGGTCATGATCCTGGAGTCCCGGGATCCAGTCCTGCATCGGGCTCCCTGCTGGGCGGGGAGTCTGCTTCTCCCTCTGACCCTCCTCCCCCTCATGCTCTCTGTCTCTCATTCTCTCTGTCTCAAATAAATAAATAAAATCTTAAAAAAAAAAAAAAGAAATGCAAATTGACACAAAACACATTTTTTTCCCTATAAATGAGGGTTTTTTTCCCTCTTAAGAGACCATCTATTTCTAGTGAGAGTATGTTAATATGACACTGGAAAAAATTTATTAACATAGGTTGAGAATTTTTAAAACAATCATAATCCTTTTGTTACCGGACAGAGAACTGGTTCCAAACTCAGGTTTGCCTGCTGGCTGCTCACAAATCAGTACTAGAGAGGCAGGTAATGGTGGGAAAGGAAAGGCTGCTTTATTCAGGAAGCTGGCAACCTGGGAAGATGGCAGACTAATGTCTCAAAGACCGTCTTCCTCATCCTAGGGGAAGCTGGAGGGCTTTAGGGGGAAAGGCATGGGAAAGAGGGTGGGGGTGGGAGCTGCGTGCAGGAGTGGCAGGTGCAGGCAGTCAGTCGTATGTCAGTATGACCCTAAACAGGTAGGCTAGCATCTCTAGCAGCTGTTCCTGAATGGAGTTAGGCCTTATCTTCTGGGAAAGTCTGGTCCTTCACTCCTCAAGGCCAGTGGTCTGAAAATCTCAAGGAAAGTAAGTTAGTTCTGCTACAGATCAAGGGACTTAGGTCAGCAAGCAAAGAGTGGATAAGCTTGAAGCCAATTAACACTTAAGACCTGTTGGCAATGCTGTTACACTTCAACCAGTCATTCAATTCTTGGAAATCTATCATAAGAAATCTCTTATAAGATTTATCATAAGAAAACAAGCTTTAAAAAGTTAAATTTACTGCAACATTATTTAGAATGGTTAGAAAATTCCAATTTTAAAAATCTTGCTTAAAAGTTGTTTTTAAAAACTGTTTAGTAATAGGGAAATGAAGCAACTGACTGGTGGCGTATTGCGGAGCCATTAAAAATGTTTTAAAAGACTTTGTGATAACATAGGAAATTATTTATACAATGGCATTAGATGAAAGAAAGCAGGATATTTATACAGGATCCTCACATAGCATAATCTCAACTATTTTTTTTAAAAATTTATAGAAATACACTAAAATAGGGGCACCTGGGTGGTTCAGTTGGTTGGGCATCCGACTCTTGATATCAGTTCAGGTCATGATCTCAGAGTTGTGAGATTGAGCCCTGGGGCGGGCTCCTGGCATAGTGCAGAGTCTGCTTGAGATTCCCTCTCCCTCTCCCTCTGCCCCTCTCCCTGTTTGCACTGTCTCCCTCTCTAAATAAATAAATAAAAATCTTAAAAATATATATATACTAAAATCTTTTTTTAAAAGATTTTATTTATTTATTTGTCAGAGAGAGAGAGAGAGCAAGCACAAGCAGGGGGAACCACAGGCAGAGGGAGAAGCAGGCCCCCCCCCCCGAGCAAGGAGCCTGACATGGGACTTGATCCCAGGACTCTGGGATCATGACCTGAGCCTAAGGCAGACACTTAACCAACTGAGCCACCCAGGAGTCCCCTAAAATCTTAACAATGCCTATTTCTGGGTGGTGGGACTGCAGTGTAAAAATTTTCTTGTTTTTAATTTATATATGTTCATAATATTCTATAATAAAAAGTTCTGTATAAATAAGTAGATGTATTTTGAAAAAGTTGCTAGTAAAATTAATTTTTCTAATTCAAATGCTTTCTCACTATTATAAAATTACAAAATAGCTCATCTCCAGGTGGAACGTTAGAAGACTCCAAGAGTATTTCCTTCCTCATATTGCTGGTCCACAGCCAGATAATCCCTGTTTAACCTGATAGTGCAAAGAGCTCCATGTCTCTTTGATCAAGTCCCAAGGAGCTAAGTTTTCATTTTCTCAAAGGCACAGAGTTGTAGCCAGTGGTAATTACCATCATGGAGACCAAGAGCCATAATGACCTTCAGGAGAGACTCACACCCTCCAGCAATGAGAGGACATCAGTGGATGGCAATAAGTTAATTGGAGCCGTTAAAGACGAAGACATCGAGCTGGTCCAACAATTGCTGGAAAGAGGGGCTGATGTCAACTTCCAGGACGAGTGGGGCTGGTCACCTTTGCATAACGCGGTACAAAGTTGCCGGGAGGACATGGTGGATCTTCTGCTTCGTTATGGTGCTGACCCTTGTGTGAAGAAGAAGAATGAGGCCACTCCCTTCATCATTGCTGGGATTGTGGGAAATGTGAAGCTGCTCAAACTTTTCCTTTCTAAAGGTGCGGATGTCAATGAGTGTGATGCTAATGGCTTCACAGCTTTCATGGAAGCCGCTGTGAATGGGAGGGATAAAGCCTTAAAATTCCTGTACGAGAATGGGGCAAATGTGAATTTGAGCCGAAAGACAAAGAAGGATCAAAAGAGGCTTAGGAAAGGAGGGGCCACAGCTCTAATGGATGCTGCTGAAAATGGACATGTAGGTGTCTTGAAGATCCTCCTTGATGAGATGGGGGCAGATGTCAAAGCCCGTGACAATATGGGCAGAAATGCTTTGATCTATGCATTTAGGAGTTCTGATGATGGAAATGTGGAGGACATCACTCGCCTTCTGCTGCACCATGGGGCTGATGTCAATGTGAGGGGAGAGAAAGGAAAGACACCCCTGATCCTGGCAGTGGAAAAGAAGCACTTGGGTTTGGTGCAGATGCTTCTGGAACAAGAACATATAGAGATTAATGAGACAGACAGTGAGGGCAAAACAGCGCTTCTGTTGGCTGTCCAGCTCAGACTGAAGGAAATTGCTCAACTGTTATGCAACAAAGGAGCCATCACAGACTGTGGGGAACTTGTGATGATAGCGAGGCGCAACTATGACAGTTCCCTTGTAAAGCTTCTTCTCTCTCATGGGGCCAGAGAAGATTGTCCCCCTCCCGCTGAAGACTGGAAGCCTCAGAGCTCACGCTGGGGGAAGGCCTTGGAACACCTCCGCAGAATATACCGCCCTATGATTGGCAAACTCAAGATCTTTATTGATGAAGAATATAAGATTGCTGACACTTCTGAAGGGGGCATCTACCTTGGATTCTATGAAGGGCAAGAAGTAGCTGTGAAACGATTCTATGAAGGCAGCACACATGGACATCAGGAAGTCTCCTGTCTGCAGAGCTCCCGAACAAACAGTGACTTGGTGACATTCTACGGGAGTGAGAGCTACAAGGACTGTCTGTATGTGTGTCTTGCCCTCTGTGAGCAGACCCTGGAGGAACACTTGGCCAAGCACAGTGGGCAGGCTGTGGAAAACGAGGAAGACGAGTTTGCCCGAAACACCCTCTTATCTGTATTTAAGGCTGTTGAAGAGCTACATCTGCTGTGTGGATACACTCACCAGGATCTGTGCCCACAAAACATCTTAATAGGTGAGTCCCCAGTCTTCTCTTAGAAATTGCGAGGTCTTTATTTACAAAAAGAAAGGATTTTCATTACAAGGAGGAAAGGAGTAGAGTAAGTGTGGATTATTCAGTTTGAGGATTAATGCAACAGATTCATAATGAGAGTGCTATTTCTCCTGCTACCAGGTATAACCCTTACCCCACGTGGAGGTGACAGATGCCAATGGAATACCAGGCTAACCTCATATTTCCTTTGGCAAATACAAATATGAAGGTTATGTCTTGGATGGAGTCAGCTCCAGAAATTTGAATTCCTAAAGTAGCCTGCCAGTCAGAGAATCCTGAAGGTGTGTTCCTTCAGCCAAGATGGTAGCCACTGTGAAATTTTTTTGAACGATTTTATTTATGTATTTGTCAGAGAGAGAGAGTAAGGGCACCCAAGCAGGGGAAGCGGCAGGCAGAGCAGGCAAAGGGAGAAGCAGGGTCCCCTCCGAGCAAGGAGCCTGATGCGGGACTCAATCCCAGGACCCTGGGATCATGACCTGAGCCGAAGGCAGAAGCCTAAGTGACTGAGCCACCCAGGCATCCCCCCACTGTGAAATTTAATGGCAAAACCAAGGTCAAAACTGGGCATGCCAGGATAAGATGCAACAAGTGAAACAGACTCCAAGTGGGCAGAACGAGTCAGCACGCACTGGCCTCAGCCAAAAACAAAATAAACGAAAGAAACATTAAAGGAAAGAAGCAGAGCTGAGTGTAAAGTCCCAAGAAGTGATGTGGTGCAGTAGGAAGAGTCTTGGCTTTAGCCATGTGTAGGGAGGCTTGCAGCCTAGTCATGCCACTTTGTAGCTTTGCAGCCTCAAACAAGTCACTTAGTTCTGTGAGCCTTAGTTTCCTCATTTAAGAGGACGAACACCGCTTTCATAAGGTTGTTATGAGGTCTAAGTGCAGTGTGTTAGACAAGTTACCTGTACGTTGTAGGTACTCAGCAAAGGCCAGGTACTTGTCTAGGGGGCTAAGCAGAAACAGATACCTAATCTACAGACATGTACTGAGATTTAAGGTAGGTGTAAGGGAACAAGACAAAAAGAGGGTTCAGGTATTGAAAGGCAGAGAACAGTATTTAAGGTCCTGGACAAGACCTGGAAGGAAGTAGGTAGACCTCAGAATACAACTGGAATCTGGCTTTTAATTTGAGGACAGGTGCTAGTGGCACTCCTTCCTGGTTTTAAGCAACTTTGTTGGGGAGACTGACAAAGGCCAGAAATATGTGCAGCTCTACAAAGTGAAGCAGAATCCTCAAGATGCAGCCAAGGGCAGGGTCCTTCCCAGTTCTAACTGCTGATCTTGATGCAAAAGAGTCACATGTCACATTATAAAGAAAAATTACTTGTCACTAACTCTTCTCCAGAATTTCTGGCACCGTCTCTTTTATTCTTAAGCTTGAACAGTAGAGAATTGAGAATTGACTATATTTCTGCCTCCAGGTGGTGAACCTAACACATAGTACAGACTGTTCTTTGTATTAGGTCCCTAAAATGATAGGGAAAGATTGTTAAATGAATCCCTAGCTGGGATAAAAATAACAAAAGAGGTTTTACAGGACAAAATCTTTGAGGAATCATAAAGAGACTGAACATGATAGGATGGGATTAAAGAAATACATGGGAGCCCAGGACAAACGCAGGATGCCACAGCTAAATATTACTCATAAAAGTGGGAACAGTGCAAAGAAACACCACTCAGGAGTAATGGAAGCCAGAAGCAGGAGAGGACAAAAGATCAGCTAACAGGCAGATTGCTGCATCAGTAGAAAATAGGAAGATCATACCCTGTGCATTCCCCACAGACCAAGCATCTGTGCCAGGCCTGTCTGTCTGCAGACAGGGCTACTATTTGAGACACTGGGTGGTTGATAATCTCAAGAGAAACAAAGAGCAGTTAAATCTACAAGATTTCTGCCAAAGCACCCTACTAAGTGGCACATCCTGCTTACCCCCTAGTTTCACTGAATAAAACACAAAGCAGAAGTTCAGACAGCTGCCTCCTTCTCTCCCCTGTGTTGGGTGGCATTAACAGAAGCAACTCAAAGGGATCAAGGATTCTCAACTGCAAAGTAAGGCTTACAGTCAAAAATCACTGAAGATATTTATGAAGTGCTGATACCATGAAAGAGATGCATGAAATAGAAGAACTTAGACCCAAAGAAACAAAGCTAACTGAGTGTGTTAGTTTCCTATGGCTGCTGGAACAAATTATCACAAACTTGGTGGCTTAAAACAGTAGAAATTTATTCTCCCATAGTTCTGGAGGCAAAAAGTATGAAATCAGTTCCACTGGCCCCAAATCATGTGTCAGCAAGGCCAAATTCCTTCTGTAGGCTGTGGGGGGAGACCCTTGCCTTTTCCCTGTTCTGGTGGGCAGCTAGTATCCCTTGGCTTGTGGCATCACCCCAATCTCTGCCTCTGTAGTCATTGCCTTCTCTTCTGTTGTCAGATCTCCCTTTGCCTGCCTTGCATAAGGATATATGTGATTGCATTTAGGACTCACCCTGCTAACCCAGGATAATCTCTACTATTTCAAGATTCTCTCTCTCTCTTTTTAGAGAGGGAGAGAGAGTGTGAGCAGGGAGGGGCAGAGGGAGAAGAGAGAGAATCTTAAGTAGTCTCCACACTCACCATAGAACCTAACATGGGGCTCGGTCCCACTATCTTGAGATCATGACCTGAGCCTAAATCAAGAGTCAGACGCTTAACTGACTAAGCCACCCAGGTGCCCACTGTTTCAAGATTCTTAATCACATCTGCAAAGTCCTTTTGTGTGAGTGTGTAACTATATAAAGTAATATTTGCAGATTCCAGGGATTAGGACATGGGCATTTACTTAGTTTGCCGTCCTGAGTAACCACAGTACTTTAAAGTAAGTATAATTAATAAAACCAGAGAACCAAGATAGGTTATTTCATCCAAGAAGCAACGATAAGCATTGTGAAAAGAACTGAATAGAGAATTTGGGAATTTAAAATATAATTGTTTAAAAATTTAAAACTCAAGACTGGATTGAAGATTAAATTAGCGAGCTAGAAGATGTGCCCGAGAAATTTTCCTAGGAAATAATAGAAAAGCATAAAGGGGTGGATAGGGAAAAAGGTTTAGAAGTCAGGATTTAGATCCGAAGTTCTAACAGGCATTTCAGAGGGAAGAAGTAATGAGGTTGAAGCAATATTTGAAAAAAAAAAAAAAGTGAGAATGTCCCAGAAATAAATATAGATATAATTCTCTTATTGAAAACTCACCAAGAGCTGAGGGTAAGTAAGGAAAAAAACCCACTGAGTCGCAACTTAAAGGAATATCAAAACATCAAGGGAGAAAAAGAAAACCTCAAAAGCTCCCAAGAGAAAACAAATTACCTACATAGAAACCAGAATCAGGATTGGTAAGAGACTTCTTTCATCAGTAACCTGAATACAAAAAGAAGGAACTGAGGAGAAAGAACCTACTAACAGCTGAATCTTACTATTCCCCCAGAATTCATATGTTGAAACCCTGCAGATATCTCTTCAAGATAGTGATTTCATTTCCTTCAGATACACTTCTGTTTTATCTATTTTTAATTTTTTGAGAAACCTTCATGCTGTTTTCCACTGTGGCTGCACCAATTTACATTCCCACCAAAAACACACAGGGTTCCCTTTTGTCCACATCTTCACCAACTCTTGTTATCTCCTGTTTTTTTGATAATTATTCTAACAGATGTGTGAGATGATATCACATTGTAGTTTTGATTTGCATTTCCCTGATAATTACTGATATTGAGCACTTTTTCATGTACCTGTTGGCTCTTTTAATGTCTTTGGAAAAATGTCTATTCAGGTCCTTTGCCCATTTTTTAATCAGAGCATTTGATTTTTGCTATTGAGTTGAATGAATTTCATATATATAAATATATATATATTTCATGTACATAAGTATATATTTCATATATATAAATTTCACATATATGTAAACACATATATTTCATATGCATAGAAATTTCATATATATAAATATATATTAATATGTATATTTACTCCATATCAGATACATGATTCGTAAATATTTTCTTCACTTCTATACATTGCATTTTCATTTTGTTGATGGTTTCTTTTGCTGTGCAGAAGCTTTTAGTCTGATGTAGTCTCACTTGTTTATTTTTGCTTTTGTTGCTCTGCTTTTGGTGTCATATCTAAAATATCATTGCTAAGACCAATATCAAGGTGCTTTTTCCCTATGTTTTCTCCTAGAAGTTTTATGGTTTCAGGTTTTACATTTAAGTCTTTAATCCATTTCAAATTAGCTTTTGTGAGTGGAATAGATAGGGGTCTACTTTCATTCTTTTGCATGTAACTATCCAGTTTTTCCAACATCATTTTTTGAAGAGATTATCTTTTCCCCATTGAGCATTCTTGGCTCCCTTGTCAAATATTAGTTGACTGCATATGTGTGGGTTTATTTTTGGGCTCTTGATTCTGTTTCATTCATCTATGTGCCTGATTTTATACCAGTACTGTACTATTTTGATTATTAGGTCTTTGTAATATAATTTAAAACCAGGAAGTGTGATGCCTCCAGCTTTATTCTTTCTCAAAATTGCTTTGGATGGATTAGTGCCCTTATAAAAAGAGCTAGCTAGTTGTCTTTCTACCATATGAAGATACAGCAAAGAAGATGGCTGTCTATACACCAATATGAGGGCCCTTACCATGAACGCAATGCTGCTGACACCCTGAGCTCAGATTTCCAGTGTTCAGAGCTGTGCGAAATAAATAAATTTCTGTTGTTTAAGCCACACCCATCTACTGTAATTTGTTATAGCATCCAGAATTGACTAAGGCAACCATCAAATTATACATGATTCAAAATAAATACATATTTTTGATTGAGTATTATTAACATACGGTGTTATATTAGTTTCAGGTATACAATATAATGATTCAGCAATTCTAGACAATACTCAGTGCTCATCATGAAAAGTGTACTTTAATCCCCTTTATTTCCCCCATCTCCCTACCCACCTCCCCTCTGGAAACCACCTGTCTGTTCTCTATGTTTAAGAGTCTTTTTTTGTTTGCCCTTTTTTCTCCCTTTGTTTGTGAAATCATATGGTGTTTGGCTTTCTCTAACTGACTTACTTCACTTAGCATTATACTCTCTAGGACCATCCATATTGTCACAAATGGCAAGATCTCATTTTTTGATGGCTGAGTAATATTCCATTATATATGTGTATATATATGCCATATCTTTTTTACCCACTCATCTATTGATGGACACTTGAGATGCTTCCATATCTTGGTTATTGTAAATAATGCTGCAGCACAGAAGTGTGCATATAACTTTTCAAATTAGTGGTTTTGTTTTCTTTGGGTAAATACTCAGTGGTGGAATTACTGGATATATGGTATTTCTATTTTCAACTTTTTGGGGAACCTCCATACTGTTTTCCACAGTGGCTGCACCAATTTACATTCCCACCAACAGTGTGCATAAGTGTTTCTTTCTCTTCACATTATTGCCAACACTTATTATTTATTGTCTTTTTGATTCTAGCCATTCTGACAAGGGTAAGGTGATATCTCTTCATGGTTTTGATTTGCATTTCCCTGAATGATGTTGAGAATCTTTTCTTCTGTCTGTTGGCCCTTTGTGTGTCTTCTTTGGAAAAAATGTCTATTCAGGACCTCTGCCCATTTTTAATCAAACTGTTTGTGTTTTTTGGTGTGAGTTGCATATGTTCTTTATACATTTTTGATACTAACCCATTATCGCATATATCATTTGCAGATATCTTCTCCCATTCAGTAGGCTCCCTTGTCGTTTTGCTGATAGTTTCCTTTGCTGTGCAGAAGCTTTTTATTTTGGTGTAGTCCCAGTGGTTTAGTTTTGCTTTTGTTTTCCTTGCCTGAGGAGACATATCTGGAAAAATGTTCCTATGGCCAATGTCAAAGAAATTACTGTCTGGTTTTTTTTCTAGGGGTTTAATGGTTTCAGGTCTCACATTTAGGTCTTTAATCCATTTTGAGTTTATTTTGTGTATGGTGTAAGAAGTGGTCCATTTTCATTCTTTTGCGTGTAGCTGTCCAGTTTTTCTAAGCACCAGTTGTTGAAATACATTTTTTAAACATTTAAGGATCTAGGAAGACTTCCTACCCACAGACCATCTATGAAAGAACTGCTAGAGGATATGCATAAGGAAGGAGAGAAAGAGCCTGATAGAAAACAGTGACTTATAAGCAGCAAAGAATAAACAAAAAAATCAATTGTTTAAGTAACCTAAATATGTGTTATTTTTAATGAAAAATTATTTATTTATTTAATTAAAATTTTAAATTAAAAAATATCATCTTAGATGATATCGCTCTGGTGGGAGTGAGGATGAAGAGACTCTTGATTCACTGACAGCAGGGTGGAGTGTGCAAATTTTATCCTAACTCTGCCCATCAGCTGTTAGCAGTCTGTGATTCTATAAGTGCAGAAACTAAGTGTAAGAGTTTAAAATTTTTATAGCACTTTAACAATGTTGATTGAATCTAAAAATAAATAAAAAACCCTGGGGCTCATTAAAAAAAAAAAATCAAGTGTTAGAAGAGTTGTGAAGTGTTCCCTTAGGTGCTTGCAAATTTAAGTAGCAGAGAACTCAAAGTGGCTTAAACAGTGAAGGGGATTTATTAGTTGGGATAGCTGTAAGCAGCCCCTGGTTTCCAATCTGCACCCTCTGCCCCTTCAACCTCATTGCAGGCTACTTTCCAACTTCATCCCTTCTCTCCAGGCTGTCGGGCCTCCTTTCTGTCAGAGTGGAATTCCTCAGGTTCCTTTCCACCTTGGGAATTCCTATCTGGAATTTTCTCTTCCCTGTTCCATTCACCCACGCGAATTCTACTGATCTCTGTTCTCAGTGTCCTTCCTTAAAGGAAGACTTTTCTCTCCCACACAGCCATGTGGCTCTTGTTATACACTTTCAGAGCATCCTGCACTTTGGGCTAGCATTTTTAAAGTTGCCGTTAGGGGCACCTGGGTGGCTCAACCAGTTAAGCATCTGCCTTCGGCTCAGGTCATGATCCCAGGGTGCTGGGATCGAGCCTTGCATGGGGCTCTATGCTCTGCGCAGGGTCTGCTTGTCTCTCTCTGTCCCTCTCCCTACTTGCTCTCTCTCTTTCTAAAATAAATAAATAAATCTTAAAAAAAAATAAAGTTGCAATTAATTTTACATTCACTCATTGCTCAGAGACTCAAAACTCCACAGGGCCTGTGCTGTGTTCTCCTCTTTCACTGTCATTTTTCCCCTCACTAGACCCTGTTTGAATAGTTTAATTGTTTCATTTTTGTTAGACTGTGGGTTTCCGCTCAACTTTGATATCTAAGTTTAGAACCAAAGGGGTTTGAGAAGCACACAATTGTGCTGACCATCCTGCTGCCTGTAGTTACCCAGTTTGCTTTCTTAGACACCTTCAAGCCAGAAGCAGGAGCTACTTCTTCAAGGACAGGTCACTGACTTGCTCTCCTTTCATCTTGTTCCTGACCTCACCCATCCATGCATCCTTCTTCCCGACGACTCAGTGGCTTCCTTCAAGAGAGAACGATTCTGAGGAGGGCAAGGATGTAGTGGCTCATTCCAAGCACATGGTTAATCCATGATAACTGATTACAGTGTCATAGGGGGCTGTGCTTGGTGGGCTTGATTGAGTGGAGTGCTGTGGTAAGCTGCTCTTGGATTTGGAGTCTTGTTGGTTAGTTGTTACTTAGCCTTAGGAAGTCAACGTATCTCCTGCCAACAGTCCCTTAATAAATCTGTGCTCATTGCCCCCAGGAATTGCCTGAATGGGGAACTGGTTAACTTTATCCTCATCCTTCCCCATGCCCAGGCCTGGAGAAAATGAAATTTAAATCCTGCCATTGACTAATAAGTCAAATGACACTGTGCACATGGCTCTTTGAAGAGTAAATAGCCATGCAGATATAAGCTTTATTATTGCCTTCTTCAGAGATGATAGCGCATTTTGGTACATATTTATTTAAGTTAATTACAACATGAAGAGAGAGGATTTTCACTGTATCTCTACAAACTATCCCTTAGATTCCAAGAATGCTGTTTGCCTGGCAGATTTTAATGAAAGCATCAAGTGGACTGGAGAGCCGCAGGAAATCAAGAGAGATCTACAGGTAAATTCTACAATTGGTTTACTTTTCCATCTTTCTGCTTCCTTATTTGTTTCGTTCATTCCCTTATTTCCTATGGTCAATTAGACGTCATTTCTGTTTTACCTCTTCTAACTAACTTCCAAGGCATTCCCCCAGGGCTCACTGCCTTCACTCCCTTGCCGACAGTGGCATTTCTTTGGGCTGCTGTGGCCCCTTTCTGTATCTCTTTGGCTCTCTCTTCCTCCACCAGCTAGATAGGAAATGAATTGAGCATGCCATACCTCTTCTAAAATTACCTTCAGGAGGTATGTCCAAATGGCCTCCAAAATTCCTGCAGGAGGTATTTCCTGCCTGCAGACAAAGCAAATGGGATTTCTTTTCCCATTCCATTCAAACTTGTATGCTAAACTCCTAGGAGGGCCAGATACGAAGGCTCTCTGAAACCCATGGGAGGGATTGGATTGGTCCTCAGCTTGAAAGAAACTAATCTTGGCCACAGAGGTTAAGAGCCTGAAATAGCTGTTTCTCCTGGGAGGAGACAGCAGAAACGGAGCCTGACCCCTGTGGACCAAAGCTCCCAGGCTGACTCTCACCCTGTCCAGGCAGTTTCCTCCTGGGGGGGTTCTCCAGGGCGCAGAACGTTCAACCCTGGGGCAAGAGCTCTCCAGCCACATCTGGCCTTTGCTGCTAAAAGGATTTTAGCTCCTTCCGTGACTGGTGTCTTGCCTGCTGTAGGAAGTGCCTATGTTGGCCTCCTGCTTGACCTTTCTTCCCTGTCATGGCCTAACTCCTGAAGCTGTCACCGTGTCCCACTGGACCTGGACTGGCTCCTTGATCTGCCATCTCACATAGTCCCAACCCAAAGTCTCAGTTTCCAGCCAGAGTCCTGGCATTTCCCTTGTTGAAAACAGTTTTCCTCTCCCCTGTTTATTGACATTCGATCCATACTTTAAGGTCCAGCTCAAATTCCTCTTCCTCTAAGCAGTTTGCCCTGACAACTCTGGCCTAGGATTATCTTTTGCTCCTTATAAACCTAAATTGTGGGGACCATATACTGTCTTGAGGGTTCTCCATGCAGAACCTGTGGACTCCTCGAGATTTCTCCCACTTTCCATTTGGTCATAACCTGCACCACACCTCCATACAGAGCAAGAATTCACAGACACCTTTGGCTTGATTTGTGGCTTTCGTGCAGGCCCTTGGACAGCTAGTCCTATATGTGGTAAGGAAGGGAGAGCTCCCTTTTGAGACACTGAAGACTAAAAGTAATGAAGAGGTGATTCAACTTTCTCCAGATGAGGAAACTCGGGACCTCATGCATCAACTGTTTAACCCTGGAGACAATGTGCAGGGGCACCTGAGTGGCCTGCTGGGTCATCCCTTCTTTTGGAGTTGGCAGAAGTAAGTAAAAGTTGCTCTCATAAATAAATAAATAAAATCTTTAAAAAAAAAAGTTGATGGCATATTCCAGGCCTCCAGAAGCAAGACAATGAGTGTATTAGTCATGAGATATATATATGTTCAAATGATATATAGCTAGCTAGATAGATATAGATATAGATATCCAAATGATAAATATAAATTTAGATTTACTTATTAAAAAATATTTTATTTATTTATTTAGAGAATCTTAAGTATGCTGTGCTGAGCACAGAACCCGACGTGGGGCTCTATTTCAGGACCCTGAGATCATGACCTGAGCCGAAATCAAGAGTGAGGCACTTTAACCAACTGAGCCACTCAGGCGTCCCTATATATATATTTTTTTAGAAGGAAATGGCTCATGCAGTATTAAGGCTGAGAATTCTCACGATCTGCCTCTGCAAGCTGGAGATGCAGGAAAGCCCATAGTGTAATTTAGTCCAAATCCAAAGGGCTGAGAACCAGGGGCACTGATGATGTGGGTTCCAGTAAGGATCTGAAGGCCTGAGAACTGGGAGGGCTGAGGGCAAGAGAAGATTGATGGCCCAGCTGAAAAAAATCACACAAGAAGGGATGAGTTCCATCTTTTATTCTATTTCTTTTTTTAATATTTATGTCAATAAAATTTATTTTTTTACCTTTCTTTTTTTAAATTTTATTTTATTATGTTATGTTAGTCACCATACAATACATCATTAATTTTTGATGTAGTGATCCACAATTCATTGTTTTCGTATAACACCCAGTGCTCCATGCAGTACGTGCCCTCCTTAATACCCATCACCAGGCTAACCCATCCCCCCCACCCCCCTCCCCTCTAAAACCCTCAGATTGTTTCTCAGAGTCCGTAGTCTCTCATGGTTCATCTCTCGCTCCGATTTCCCCCCCTTCATTTTTCCCTTCCTTCTCCTAATGTCCTCCATGCTATTCCTTATGTTCCACAAATAAGTGAAACCATATGATAATTGACTTTCTCTGCTTGACTTATTTCACTTAGCATAATCCCTTCCAGTCCCATCCATGTTGATGTAAAAGTTGGGTATTCATCCTTTCTGATGGCTGAGTAATATTCCATTGTATATATGGACCACATCTTCTTTATCCATTAGTCTGTTGAAGGGCATCTTGGCTCTTTCCACAGTTTGACTATTGTGGACATTGCTGCTATGAACATTGGGGTGCATATGGCCCTTCTTTTCACTACATCTGGGTCTTTGGGGTAAATACCTAGGAGTGCGATTGCTGGGTCATAGGGTAGCGCTATTTTTAATTTTTTGAGGCACCTCCACACTGTTTTCCAAAGTGGCTGTACCAACTTGCATTCCCACCAGCAGCATAAGAGGGTTCCCCTTTCTCCACAACCTCTCCAACATTTGTTGTTTCTTACCATGTCAATTTTTGCCATTCTAACTGGTGTAGGTGGTATCTCAGTGTGGTTTTGATTTGAATTTCCCTGATGGCTAATGATGATGAACACTTTTTCATGTGTCTGTTAGCCATTTGTATGTCTTCGGAGAAGTGTCTGTTCGTATCTTCTGCCCATTTTTTGACTTGATTATTTGTTTTTTGGGTGTTGGGTTTGAGAAGTTCTTTATAGATCTTGGATACCAGCCCTTTATCTGTAGTGTCATTTGCAAATATCTTCTCCCATTCTGGGGGTTGCCTCTTTGTTTTGTTGACTGTTTCCTTGCTGTGCAGAAGGTTTTTGTCTTGATGAAGTCCCAAAAGTTCATTTTTGCTTTTGTTTCACTAGCCTTTGGAGATGTATCTTGAAAGAAGTTGCTGTGATCGATGTCAAAGAGGTTACTGCCTATGTTCTCTTCTAGGATTTTGATGGATTCCTGTCTCATATTGAGGTCTTTCATCCATTTTGAGTTTATCTTTGTGAATGATGTTAGAGAATGTTCGAGTTTCATTCTTCTGCATGTGGCTGTCCAATTTTTCCAGCACCATTTATTGAAGAGACTGCCTTTTCCCATTGCATATTTTTTCCTGCTTTGTCGAAGATTATTTGACCATAGAGTTGAGGGTCCATATCTGGGCTCTCTATTCTGTTCCATTGGTCTATATGTCTGTTTTTGTGCCAGTACCATGCTGTCTTGGTGATCAGCTTGTGATATAGCTTGAAATCGGGCAACATGATGACCCCAGCTTTGTTTTTCTTTTTCAACATTTCCTTGGCGATTGGGGGTCTTTTCTGATTCCATACAAATTTTAGGATTGTTTGTTCCTGCACTTTGAAAAATGTCATTGGAATTTTGATTGGGATGGCATTGAAGGTATAGATTGCTCTGGGTAGCATAGACATTTTTAACAATGTTTATTCTTCCAATCCATGAGCATGGAATATTTTTCCATCTTTTTTTGTCTTCTTCAGTTTTCTTCATGAGCGTTCTATAGTTCCTAGAGTATAGATCCTTTACCTCTTTGGTTAGGTTTATTCCGAGGTCTTATGGTTTTTGGTGCTATAGTAAATGGAATTGTTTCTCTAATTTCTCTTTCTACAGTTGCATTGTTATTGTATAAGAAAACAACGGATTTCTGTGCATTGATTTTGTATCCTGCCACATTACTGAATTGCTGGATGAGTTCTAGTAATTTTGGGATGGAGTCTTTTGGGTTTTCCACATAAAGTATCATGTCATCTGCGAAAAGAGAGAGTTTGACTTCTTCTTTGCCAATCTGAATACCTTTTATTTCGTTTTGTTGTCTGATTGCTGTTGCTAGGACTTTTAGTACTATGTTGAACAATAGTGGCAAGAGTGGGCATCCTTGATGTGTTCCTGATCTTAAGGGAAAGGCTCTCAGCTTTTCCCCATTGAGGATGATATTCGCTGTGGGTTTTTCATAGATGGATTTTATGAACTTGAGGAATATTCCCTCTACCCCTATACTCTGAAGAGTTTTAATCAGGAAAGGATGTTGTATTTTGTCAAATGCTTTTTTCCGCATCAATTGAGAGGACCATATGGTTCTTCTCTCTCCTCCTATTAATGTGTCCTATCACATTGATTGATTTGTGAATATTGAACCACTCTTGCATCCTGGGGATAAATCCGACTTGGTCGTTGTGGATGATCCTTTTAATGTATTGTTGGATCCTATTAGCTTGGATTTTGTTGAGGATTTGGGAATCCATATCCATCAGGGATATCAGTCTGAAATTCTCCTTTTTGATGAGGTCTTTGCCTGGTTTGGGGATTAAGGTAATGCTGGCCTCATAGGATGAGTCTGGAAGCTTTCCTTCTGTTTCTATTTTTTGAAACAGCTTCAGGAGAATAGGTATTATTTCTTCTTTGAGTGTTTGGTAGAATTCTCCAGGGAATCCATCAGGCCCTGGACTCTTGTTTTTGGGAGGTTTTTGATCACTGCTTCAATCTCGTTACTGGTTATTGGCATATTCAGGTTGTCAATTTCTTCCTGTTTCAGTCTTAGCCGTTTATAGGTTTCCAGGAAGGCATCCATTTCATCCAGATTGCTCAGTTTATTGGCATAGAGTTGTTGATAATAATTTCTAATAATTATTTCTATTTCCTTGATGTTAGTTGGGATCTCTCCCCTTTCATTCATAATTTTATTAATTTGGGTCCTTTCTCTTTTCTTTTGGATAAGTCTGGCCAGTGGTTTATCAATCTTATTAATTCGTTCAAAGAACCAGCTTCTAGTTTTGTTGATCTGATCTACTTGTTTCTGGTTTCTAATTCATTGATCTCTGCTCTAATCTTAATTATTTCTCTTCTAATGCATGGCTTAGGCATCGTTTGTTGCTTTTTCTCTAGTTCTTTAAGGTGTAGAGTTAGTTGGTGAATTTGAGATTTTTCTATTTTTTTGAGTGAGGCTTGGATGGCTATGTATTTCCCCCTTAGGACCGGCTTTGCAGTGTCCCATGGGTTTTGGACCAATGTGTTTTCGTTCTCATTGGTTTCCATGAATTGTTTAAGTTCTTCTTTTATTTCCTGGTTGACCCAAACATTCTTGAGCAGAGTGGTCTTTAGCTTCCAGGTGTTTGAATTTCTGCCAAATTTTTTCTTGTGATTGAGTTCCAGTTTTAAAGCATTATGGTCTGAGAATATGCAGGGAATAATCTCAATCTTTTGGTATTGGTTGAGACCTGATTTGTGACCCACTATGTGGTCTATTCTGGAGAAAGTTCCATGTGCATTCGAGAATAATGAGTATTCTGTTGTTGTAGGGTAGAATGTTCTGTATATATCTATGAGGTCCATCTGGTCCAGTGTGTCATTCAAAGCTCTTGTTTCTTTGTTGATTTTCTGCTTAGATGATCTGTCTATTGCTTAGATGAGGTCTCCTACAATTAACCTATTGTTATCAATATGACTCTTTACTTTGGTTAACAGTTGGCTTATGTAGATGGCTGCTCCCATGTTGGGGAGCCTAGATATTTACAATTGTTAGATCTTCTTGTTGGATAGACCCTTTAAGAATGATATAGTGTCCTTCTGTGTCTCTAACTACAGTCTTTAGTTTAAAATCTAATTTGTCTGAGAATTGCTACCCCAGCTTTCTTTTGAGGTCCGCTGGCATGGAAGATGGATCTCCATCCCTTCACTTTCAGTCTGGATGTATCTTTAGGTTCAAAATGAGTCTCTTGTAGACAGCATATGGATGGGTCCTGTCTTTTTATCCAGTCTGCAACCCTGTGCCATTTTATGGGAGCATTTAGGCCATCCACATTGATTTCGTTCATTCTCATTGGTTGAGAGTGATTATTGAAAGATATGAATTTATTGTCATCATGTTGCCTGTGAAGACCTTGTTTTTATAGATTGTCCCTGTAAATTTCTTTTCTATATCACTCTTGGAGTCTTTCTCCTCTTATAGAACCCCCCTTAATATTTCTTGCAGGGCCGGCCTAGTGGTCACATGTTCTTTCAGTTTCTGCCTGTCTTGGAAGCTCTGCATCTCTCCATCCATTCTAAATGACAGCCTTGCCGGATAAAGTATTCTTGGCTGCATGTTCTTCTTGTTTAGTACCTTAAATATGTCTTTCCAGGCCTTTCTGGCTTGCCAGGTCTCTGTGGATAGGTCTGACCTTATTCTTATGTTCCTCTCTCTGTACGTAAGGAATCTATTCCTCCTAACTGCCCTTAAGATGGTTTTCTTGGTTCTAAGATTTGTGAGTTTTACTATTACATGCTGGGGTGTTGGCCTGTTTTTCTTGATCCTGGGAGGGGTCCTCTCTGCCTCTAGGACACAAATGTTTGTTTCAATCCCCAGATTAGGGAAGTTCTCAGATACGATTTGCTCAATTATATCTTCTAGTCCTCTCTCTCTCTCTCTCTCCACCCCTCAGGGATCCCAATAATTCTGACATTGGAACGTTTCATGGTGTCATTTATTTCTCTGATTCTATTTTCATGGATTCTGAGTTGTTTTTCCCTGGCCTCCTCTTTTCCCTTTTTATCTACTAGATGGTCTTCCAGGTCACGAATTCGTTCTTCTACCTTGCTTACCCTAGCTGTTAGATTATCTAGATTAGATTGGATCTCATTGATAGCATTTTTAAGTTCTGCCAATTCAGCTTTCATTTCTGCCCTTAGAGACTCTATGTTGCCATTAATTGATTTCTCCATTCTAGCTATTGTCTTCACAATTGCTAGCTTGAATTCCATCTCCGACATCTTGGTTATATCTGAATCCATTTGTAAATCTTTGGCATAAATCATAATCTCTGAGTCTTTCTTATTTTGGGGGTTCCTTCTCCTAGTCATTCTGTTGAGGGGTGTTTGGGGGAATGTATAGACCATTATTGACCAGAACCCAAGCAAGATGCACCTGTTTTCTAGGGACCGTAGGGTTGCTGGCCTCTTGTTTTCCCAGCCTGTGTTCTGGGGAGAGGGGCCTGCCTCGCTGTTACTCAGGCAGCCCTGTTTGGGCAGAGTTGCCCTTCCCCCTATGGGGTGGGATGGGCTTGGTGAATACCGGTTTTTTGGGGCTTTTGTTCTCTGGGGGCTTTCCCTGGCAGCTTTCTGCGTCTCTTCTGAGAGAGCAGAAGAGACCATTTCCAATCCTCTGCCTCAGAGCAGAGAGATCACCATCTGTTCTTCAGTGAGCTCTCCCGGCCACACTATCTCAGTTTCTGTCCGTGCTGCTATAAACAGCAGCGTCCTGGATTGTGCGCCCCTCTGCAGAGCTCCCAGTCCTGCCTCCAGGTCAGGGCACGTCTCTGCTCTTTGTGCTTCTAAAACCAGCAGCCACCCCAGTTCGCATGCTTGGCCCTGTTCTGGGTTTCCCTCTGGGGGGGCTGCCCTAAAGTCCTTTCCCTGCTGCTACCGGTCTGCAAGTCTGTGCCCCAGCCCCAGCACGAGAGGCCATTGCTCACCGGTGGTGTAGGATCCCCACAGCTCCCTACCCCTTCTGTTTATCCTCCGACATCTGCCCGTGGAATCCCAGCTCCCTGCTTGTACCTTGAAACCAACCACCTGCGATATTCTGTTTGTAGAGATCCAGATCCATCTTCTTACATCTCAGGGTGATTTTGTGGGTGTTCAGAGTGGTCTGGTAGATATCCAGCTCAGTTCTGGGGACTGGTTGGAATAGGGTCCCCTACTCCTCCACCATCTTTTCCCCTCCTCCATCTTCTATTCTAAATAGGCTGTCAGTGGGTTGGATGAGGCCCATTCACATTGGGGATGGTGATCTGCCTTACTGAGTTCACCAGCTCAAATGCGAATCTCATCTGGAAACACCTCACAGATACACCTAGAATAATATTTAATCTGGGCCCCTTGTGGCCAGACAAATTAACACATGACATTAACTATAGTGGTAGGGCGGTGTGGGAATGAGTCAGGCTAGGAATCAACAGACCCAGGCTCTCCTCTCAGCTTGGCATTTCCTGGCTGTGTGTCTTTGGAGCAGTGACTTAACCTCTCTAGATTCTGTTTTTGTTTTGTTTTCTTTCTTTTTTTTTAATTTTAAAGATTTTATTTATTTATTTGACAGAGAGATAGAGCACAAGTAGGCAGAGCAGTAGGCAGAGGAAGAGGGAGAAGCAGAGTCCCCATGGAGCAGGGAGCCCGATGTGGGGCTCGATCCCAGAACCCTGAGATCATGACCTGAGCCGAAGGCAGACGCTTAACCGACTGAGCTACCCAGGCGTCCCTCTGGTTTCGTTTTCTGAAGAACAGCAAAAGAGAGAGAGAAAAAGATGCCTGTCTGCCTCTCTCATCATGCAGGATTTTTAGAGACATGGTTTTACTACTTTTATCAAAAAGCAAAATGTAACATTGTTTTCTTTCTGAAAAGAGAGGGCAGATGGAATGACCATGATAATTCTGTCATCCTCAGCCGCTATAGGACCCTTAGGGATGTGGGAAATGAATCTGACATTAAAAGGCCATTGCTTACAAGCAGGATTGTCCAACTACTACAACCTGAAAAATCTGAATGTTCCAGAAGTTTTGCCAAGTGGACTTCTAAGGTATGAACAGTTCCTATGGTCTCGAAGTTATTCTAGGAATAAGGATCTGTTAACGTGTTAAGTTAGTTTTTCTAACTTTTTTTTTTTTTTTTTTTATTGTTGGCCTGGCTCAACCAAGGGGTGGAAGAGGTGATTTCCCTGCCTGTCTCTCCATCCCAGTCCCCGTCTGCCCTGTTGGGTCCCTGCTCCATCTTTCAGAGGCCAGGCCCTCCTGACAGACAGACTTTCATCTACACTCCTCTTTAGGAAGGCCTTGTCCCAGTCTAGGGGTCTTTTCCTTTCTTAGGGCTCTTTCCTTCCAGCCTTGGTTCTAAGAGAGGCCTGGCTAATGATCTTATTACTACTGTGACAAGAGCAGCTGATTAAATAAGAGTTTAACCCCAAGGAGCTGCTCCACCATGAGGCTTCTCATCCAGGGAGCAATCAGCTGCCTCTGCTGTCTGTGTACAGCCCAGCTCTGAGCAGCCACACACACATCTACCTTCTGCCTGAGAAAACACACCGTGAAGAAAAGGTGATCTTTCAAATTCCTCCTCTTTAGGAAAGGGTCCACCTAACTTGAACTAAATATAGTAAAACATAAAAAATCAGCCATCATCTCAAGCTAGTCGGTGCTATCAGAACTTTCTTTTTTTTTTAAGGTTTATTTATCTTCAGAGAGAGAGTGCATGCGTGTGTGTGAGAGCAGGGAGGGGGGAGGGGCAGAGGGAGATGGAGAGAGAGAGAGAGAGAGAGAATCTTAAGCAGACTCTGTGCTGAGTGTGGAGCCCGAGGCAGGGCTACATCTCTGAGATCATGACCTGAGCCGAAACCAAGAGTTGGACACTTAACCAACTGTGTCACCCAGGCACCTCCCAGAACTTTCATTATTATTACTTAGCAGACATCTATCAAGTACCAGTTACCTGCTGGACCCACACGAGGCCATGGGCATGTGAAGCAGAGTACAGCATGGTCCATGCAGGGCCGAGAGACCCACGGAAACATTGCCTGTGGGATGCATGCTGGGCAGCCCAGAGACTGTGCAAAGCACTATGGGAGAATCCATACTCCTCAGCTCTTTGACTGAGACCAACAGCTTCCCTCTCCTGTGCCTGATCTAGGACTGCTTCTCCCACACCTCTTTGTTTCTGGCTCTCATTTTGCTTTCCTTCCCTCACTTGCCCCTAGATGATACATCACACTCATAATTGCTGCCTTGGTGTCCATCTTTCCGGCTACCCTGCAAATTCCACAAGTGAAGAGACTGTCCGTTGTCTTGTCACTACTGAATTCCTGGCATGGAGTAGGTGCACCATGACTCTGCTAATGAATGTCTATAAAACTTCAGCTAAGGGGCGCCTGGGTGGCTCAGTCAGGTAAGCGTCTGCCTTGGGCTCAAGTCATGATCTCAGGGTCCTGGGATCGAGCCCCGTGCCTGGCTCCTTGCTCAGCGGGAAGCCTATTTTGCCCTCTCCCTCTGCCCCTTCAGCCTGCTTGTGCTCTCTCTCAAATAAATAAATAAAATCTTAAAAAAAAAAGCCTCTTCTAAAACTTGCAGAAATAGAGAAGTCTGAAACCAAAGCCGATGACAGTAATAGCTGACAATTCTCTAGTGCTGACTATATGGCAGTTACCATTCCCAGGGCTTTATGAGTCTCCACAGTTAATCCTTATAACAACCTCTGAGCTAATTGCCTCCGTGTCACAGGTGGGCCCATGGAGGCACAGACAAATCACTTTTTCCAACAGTCCAGAGCCAGCCCCAGAGTCTGCTGCTGGGCAGTCTGGCTGCCGAGGCCGTGTGCTAAAGCCACTCCCTGCAGGAAGAGATGGTGCCATCGAGTCCACCAACCCATTTAATGGTTGAGCACATTGAGACTCAGAGGTGTGACCTGAAATAGCCAGGACTGGAGAGGCAGAGATTGGCAGAACCGGGAGGAAAACCTGTTCTTTCGTTTCCCAGTTCATCAGTTCTGTCCCCTAAACTTCATTGACTTATATTGAATTTTGACAGACTCAAGTCTTATCTGTTAGTTCCCATGTGAGACTTTGATTTTCTGTTGCTTTTCGTGACTTGCCCATTTTCACGGTTGGACGTTCAGCTTGGCGTCAGCATGGCGGTGTGGAGGAGCCAGGTTTTCCAGTGTTTGCTGCTTCCTCCTCTCCACAGGCCGCCCCGTCCTGCCACACAGACAGGCTTTCTAAATATGACAGCCATCGACAAGGGTGCACGCACAAAGAGAGAGGCGTTGACTTGAGAGAAGCTGCTCTGGGACACTTAGAGGCAAGGAGAAACATGAGACCTTTGGAAATAGAAATCAAAACAAAACTGAACAAAAACAACCACCCTCGCTTCGGCAATGGCTGTCAGGTCTACTGTTAGTCTGAATGAATCCTCTTCAAGGGGGAAATGTAATCAGTTACCAACTCGGATGGGTCACTGCAAGGATAAAAATACTGCATAGCATGATGAGCAAATTTCCTGGTATAACAGCCAAAGAATTCCTAAACCATTTTTCAATATATTTAATTTCTCATGAAAATAGTTCACTTGGAAAAGAGAGACTGGAATGTAGAGTTCCTTATGATCCCGCATCCAGACACCATTACTGTATAGTATTTACTTCCATTCATTTCTTTCTATTAATTTGCTCTATTAATTAATGGTAAATTGGGCATATATTCAAATTTGTATTTTGCCTCTTTGTATCATGAGGATTTATTCTGTGGTGCTACCACATTTTTTGCATAATGTTTTTTTTAGATTGACAAGTATGTTATGGAAGAAATGAATAACTTTTATAAAAATAAAAAGTACACCTATAAGGACACTGTGCATGATCTGCTAAAGTTCATCCGGAATCTGGGAGAACATATTAATGAAAAAAAAAATAAGGAGTGAGTATTATTTCTGTTTCTGTAAGCCATATATGAAATGAGGATGATTAAAAAATCCCATTCTAAATTTATATCTGCTATTTGTTAGAAAGAAGAAAATTTGTTTTGATGAAATGAAAAGTAATTCCTTCCCTCTGTTTGGAAAAGGGCCAACACATTGTCAGAACAATGAATGTTGGATGTGCCTGGCAGGTTCTCATCTTCCTTCTTAGCTTTTTGCTGAGCCCTCTTGAACAGAAGGGTAGTGACTCCCTCGTGGGAAGCAGTGCAGGGGACTGGGCAGCTGGGTAAGGTGAATGTAGCACTGTAAATGTCTAAAAAGTAGACCCGTGTTAGTGAAATCAGCTTTTGTTGCCCAAAATGGTAGCTGCAAACTCAAAAAACCTTGCAGTTTTCAGGGCTCTTTTGGATTTTGGAACTGTAGGTAAGAGATTGTGGAACTATATCATCTCCATGTTATGAATGATAAAACTGGGGTTCACAAATAAGTTGCCAATTAGCTGAAGAGTTGTTAGGAGATGAATCTTGTTCTGTCGGATTCCAAAGTCCTGACGTGCTCTGCTCTAGAAATTGAGGGAGCAAAGAGATCTCCGGGCCCAGATGCTATAAAGGGGGAAGATGATCTGGGGACCACCATGCTAATACATTTATGTTTCATTTCAGGATGAGGTCGAGAATTGGAGAACCTTTCCAGTATTTGCAGAAGAATTTTCCCGATCTGGTCATGTATGTCTATAAGAAACTACAGAACACAGAATACAGAAAGCATTTCCCCAAAAACTCACAATCCAAACAAGCATTGGTGTGATGAAGTTCAGCCCTGAGTGGTGGCTGAGGCTTTCGCTTTCAGGGAGGCACTTATTTAGCTGTGTGATCCTGGGCATGTCACAACTCTCTGGGCCTCTTAACTAACCTGGTTGCTTGCAAGGGTGAGTTAGATAGTGGATGTGTCAGGTCCTGGCACAGTGCTCAGTATTCCCCACATGTTTATAACCAAAAAAGTATACACTCCAACTACCCTCCTTGTCCTTCTTACAGGTAAAGCTTAGTGGCAGGAGCTGGGTGGGGGGGGGCATCTTGCTAAGAGTCCTCTTATCAGTTGCAACGAAGGAGTGAGTGCTTAGACCTCTAATGCTTGATTATCTCATTTGGTTCTCCCAGTGGCCTTACAAGCTAGGGTTTGTTATCTCCACATAAGAACTGGCAGACCTGGGGCGCTTGGCTGGCTCAGTCGGTAAAGCATGTGACTCTTGGTCTCGGGGTTGTGAGTTTGAGCCCCACGGTGGGTGTGGAGATTACTTAAAACCTCTGAAAAAAAAAAAAGAACAAGAACTGGTAGACTTGAGACTCAGACAGTTTGAACTACTTGCCCAAGATCACACAATTTTTAAGGAGCACTGTATAAATGCATGTTGTGTTATTGTTATTACTCACGTGGGTACTTTTGAACTTAATTACTAGCCCAGGGATCTTCTGGATGGATCCCAAAAGGAATATGTCAAGGGGACTCCAGGAAGCTCATTCATTCATTGACTCCACTTATTCATTCATTCAATATTTTTTGAGCACCTAGAATAAGCCTAGGCACTAATTGTATGAATTCCATTCCTTCTAGAACCGCCTGCACTGGTTTTCTATGACCTTATGGTAGTAGTTCTCAACTAGGGGCAGTTTTGCCCCTGAGGGGCCATTTGGCAGTGTCCAGGGATGCTTTTGGTTTCAAATCTGGAAGATAAGGGGATATTATTGGCATCTGGTAGATGGAGGTCAGGGATGACGCCAAACATTTTACGGTGCACAGGATAGCCCCCCCCACAACATGGAATTATCCAGCCTAAAATATCAGTTGTACCAAGACTGAGAAACTCTGCCTTAAGGGATCAGGACACCTTTGAAATGACTTGGGCCCCAGGACCATGGATTATGTGGACCATCTCACAGAGGAGTGACTTGGATTTGTTTTCTTGCTTTTGAATTTGTAGTGAAACAATTCCAGTGTCACCTCTCCAAGAAGTCCCCTGAACACCCTCACTTTCCACACCCCAGTCCAAGTGTTCTCTCTGGCTCCCTAGCACCTATAGCCACATCAAAGCATGCTTCTCTCCACCTTCACATGCTTCTTCCCTACTGGACTATAAGAGCTCAAGTTCCAATGAGTTATATATATATATAATGAGATATATATATATATATAATTTATTTGTATCATTAATGCTTAGCAAAAAGTCTGCCACATAAATATTCATTGAAAAATGAATGAACCATCTTCATACATGAATAATAATGCTACCTTACATTTTAATGGTGCTTTATAATTTATAAATTACACCTACATATTTTCTCTTTTAGTTTTCAAAACAATCCTGCGAGGTAAATGCTGTTATCCTCATTTTGCAGATGAGGATAGAGACATGTTGATTTGCTCTAATACATAGCTAGGAAGTATCACTGTCTTGATTTGAACATATTTTCTGGCATTAAGTCTGATGTATTTTCCACTTATCCTCATTGTGGTGGTTAAGGTGGAGCTTTGTAATGGGAGGATCTGGGGAAACAAACAAACAAACAAACAAAAAACAACAGTATCTTAGGTTCTTTCTGAAGAGAAGGTAGCCTGAACCAGGCTTCATTGACTTCATTAAAGTCAAGAAGTGTTGGAAGTTAAACTAAACAAAATTGACATTGATGTCTTCTGCTCTCACCTGTGATTGCATGGATCATTCTCTCCTTGATTAAAAAAAAAAAAAAAAAGGAAGTACTGGAAGAAAGAAACTTTAGCCTGTTCTATAAGGTTTTAGAAACAAGAAGATTGCTTTAGGTTTTAAAATTAAGTTTTGTTTTTTTGATTTGTAGTAAGCCTGGATATGTCAATCAAAATGCCCATTTGTAAAGCATATTCAATAAAACTTGGAATCATCTTATTAAGTCTGAATTTCTCAAAGTGATATTTTCATTATAAAGAGTAGTGATAAGTATAATAGAAAATGTTCAATGAGTAATGCCTGGGTGAATTTTAAGAAAGGTCATCTTGCTCTTTAGTAATGGAAAAAGGAGGCTATTTTCAGCCCTGCAGTTATTCTGGAACAGTAGCCAGCTTGGGTGTCTTTGTAGAGAGGGAAGGAAAGAACTGAACAATTTACCCTCTGCTTTAATTCTCTGAAGGTTTCTTGGACACTCTGCAAATATTTCTCATGCCATGGTCGTTATCACAAACATTTAATTGAGTTTGTGGCTCATGTTAGGTACTGTGTTAGGCAAGGTGATTCTGTGCCTGGGCTTGTCAAGCAGGAGTGCCAGTTATAGAGAGAGGAGAGGAGGTTGCCCACCTGGAATGTTCTGGACAAGCAACATAGGAGAGAAAATAATGGTAAAGTAACAATCACCACTTCTTGAGCACCTGCTGGTTTCCAGTGCCTAATGCTTTTTTTTTTTTTTTTGAGGTATATATTTTTTTTCTTTCTTTCTTTTTTTTTATTATTATGTTATGTTAATCACCATACATTACATCATTAGTTTTTGATGTAGTGTTCCATGATTCATTGTTTGCATATAACACCCAGTGCTCCATGCAGAACGTGCCCTCTTTAATACCCATCACCAGGCTAACCCATCCCCCCAACCCCCTCCCCTCTAGAACCCTCAGTTTGTTTTTCAGAGTCCATTGTCTCTCATGGTTTGTCTCTCCCTCCAAATACCCCCTTCATTCTTCCCCTCCTGCTATCTTCTTTTTTTTTTTTTAACATATAATGTATTATTTGTTTCAGAGGTACAGATCTGTGATTCAACAGTCTTGCACAACTCACAGCACTCACCATAGCACATACCCTCCCCAATGTCTATCACCCAGCCACCCCATCCCTCCCGCCCCCCACCACTCCAGCAACCCTCAGTTTGTTTCCTGAGATTAAGAATTCCTCATATCAGTGAGGTCATATGATACATGTCTTTCTCTGATTGACTTATTTCGCTCAGCATAACACCCTCCAGTTCCATCCACGTCATTGCAAATGGCAAGATTTCATTCCTTTTGGTGGCTGCATAATATTCTATTGTATATATATACCACATCTTTATCCATTCATCTGTCGATGGACATCTTGGCTCTTTCCACAGTTTGGCTATTGTGGACATTGCTGCTAAAAACATCAGGGTGCATGTATCCCTTTGGATCCCTTCATTTGTATCTTTGGGGTAAATACCCAGTAGTGCAATTGCTGGGTCGTATGGTAGCTCTATTTTCAACTTTTTGAGGACCCTCCATACTGTTTTCCAGAGTGGCTGAACCAGCTTGCATTCCCACCAACAGTGTAGGAGCGTTCCCCTTTCTCCACATCCCCGCCAACATCTGTTGTTTCCTGACTTGTTAATTTTAGCCATTCTGACTGGTGTGAGGTGTTATCTCATTGAGGTTTTGATTTGGATTTCCGTGATGCCGAGCGATGTTGAGCACTTTTTCATGTGTCTGTTGGCTATTTGGATGTCTTCTTTGGAAAAATGTCTGTTCATGTCTTCTTCCCATTTCTTGATTGGATCATTTGTTCTTTGGGTGTTGAGTTTAAGAAGTTCTTTATAGATTTTGGATACTAGCCCTTTATCTGATATGTCATTTGCAAATATCTTCTCCCATTCTGTCGGTTGTCTTTTGGTTTTGTTGACTGTTTGTTTTGCTGTGCAAAAGCTTTTTATCTTGATGAAGCCCCGATAGTTCACTTTTGCCCTTGCTTCCCTTGCCTTTGGCGATGTTTCTAGGAAGAAGTTGCTGCGGCTGAGGTCGAAGAGGTTGCTGCCTGTGTTCTCCTTTAGGATTTTGATGGACTCCTGTCTCACATTGAGGTCTTTCAACCATTTTGAGTCTATTTTTGTGTGTGGTGTAAGGAAATGGTCCAGTTTCATTCTTCTGCATGTGGCTGTCCAATTTTCCCAACACCATTTGTTGAAGAGACTGTCTTTTCCATTGGACATTCTTTCCTGCTTTGTCAAAGATGAGTTGACCATAGAGTTGAGGGTCCATTTCTGGGCTCTCTATTCTGTTCCATTGATCTATGTGTCTGTTTTAGTGCCAGTACCATACTGTCTTGATGATGACAGCTTTGTAATAGAGCTTGAAGTCCAGAATTCTGATGCTGCCAGCTTTCCTTTTCTTTTTCAACATTCCCCTGGCTATTCGGGGTCTTTTCTGGTTCCATACAAATTTTAGGATTATTTGTTCCATTTCTTTGAAAAAAGTGGATGGTATTTTGATGGGGATTGCATTGAATGTGTAGATTGCTCTAGGTAGCATTGACATCTTCACAGTATTTGTAGTTCCAATCCATGAGCATGGAACGTTTTTCCATTTCGTTGTGTCTTCCTCAATTTCTTTCATGAGTATTTTATAGTTTTCTGAGTACAGATTCTTTGCCTCTTTGGTTAGATTTATTCCTAGGTATCTTACGGTTTTGGGTGCAATTGTAAATGGGATCGACTCCTTAATTTCTCTTTCTTCTGTCTTGTTGTTATATAGGAATGCCACTGATTTCTGTGCATTGATTTTATATCCTGCCACTTTACTGAATTCCTGTATGAGTTCTAGCAGTTTTGGGATGGAGTCTTTTGGGTTTTCCACATAAAGTATCATATCATCTGTAAAGAGTGAGAGTTTGACTTCTTCTTTGCCAATTTGGATGCCTTTGATTTCTTTTTGTTGTCTGATTGCTGTGGCTAGGCCTTCTAATACTATGTTGAATAGCAGTGGTGATAATGGACATCCCTGCTGTGTTCCTGACCTTAGGGGGAAAGCTCTCATTTTCTCCCCATTGAGAATGATATTCGCTGTGGGTTTTTCATAGATGGCTTTTATGATATTGAGGTATGTACCCTCTATCCCTATACTCTGAAGCGTTTTGATCAAGAAAGGATGCTGTACTTGGTCAAATGCTTTTTCTGCATCTATTGAGAGGATCATATGGTTCTTGTTCTTTCTCTTATTAATGTATTGTATCACACTGATTGATTTGCAGATGTTGAACCAACCTTGCAGCCCAGGAATAAATCCCACTTGGTCGTGGTGAATAATCTTTTTAATGTCCTGTTGGATCCTATTGGCTAGTATTTTGGTGAGAATTTTTGCATCCATGTTCATCAAGGATATTGGTCTGTAATTCTCCTTTTTGAGGGGGTCTTTGGTTTGGGGATCAAGGTAATGGTGGCCTCATAAAATGACTTTGGAAATTTTCCTTCCATTTCTATTTTTTGGAACAGTTTCAGAAGAATAGGTATTAATTCTTCTTTAAATGTTTGGTAGAACTCCCCTGGGAAGCCATCTGGCCCTGGGCTTTTGTTTGTTGGGAGATTTTTGGTTACTGCTTCAATTTCCTTAGTGGTTATAGGTCTGTTCAGGTTTTCTATTTCTTCCTGGTTCAGTTTTGGTAGTTGATACATCTCTAGGAATGCATCCATTTCTTCCAGATTATCTAATTTGCTGGCCTATAGTTGCTCATAATATGTTCTTATAATTGTTTGTATTTCTTTGGTGTTGGTTGTGATCTCTCCTCTTTCATTCATGATTTTGTTGATTTGGGTCATTTCTCTTTTCTTTTGGTAAGTCTGGCCAGGGGTTTATCAATCTTGTTAATTCTTTCAAAGAACCAGCTCTGTTGATCTGTTCTACTGTTCTTTTGGTTTCTATTTCATTGATTTCTGCTCTGATCTTTATTATTTCTCTTCTTCTGCTGGGTTTAGGCTTGATTTGCTGTTCTTCCTCCAGCTCCTTTAGGTGTAGGGTTAGGTTGTGTATTTGAGACCTTTCTTGTTTCTTGAGAAAGGCTTGTATTGCTATATACTTTCCTCTTAGGACTGCCTTTGATGCATCCCAAAGATTTTGAACAGTTGTGTTTTCATTTTCATTTGTTTCCATGAATTTTTTAAATTCTTCTTTAATTTCCTGGTTGAGCCATTCATTCTTTAGTAGGATGCTCTTTAGCCTCCATGTATTTGAGTTCTTTCTGACTTTCCTCTTGTGATTGAGTTCTAGTTTCAAAGCATTGTGGTCCGAAAATAGGCAGGGAATGATCCCAATCGTTTGGTACTGGTTGAGACCTGATTTGTGACCTAGGATGTGATCTATTCTGGAGAATGTTCCATGGGCACTAGAGAAGAATGTGTATTCTGTTGCTTTGGGATGGAATGTTCTGAATATATCTGTGAAGTCCGTTTGGTCCAGTGTGGCATTTAAAGTCTTTATTTCTTGTTGATCTTTTGCTTAGGTGATCTGTCCATTTCAGTGAGGGGGGTGTTAAAGTCCCCCACTATTATTGTATTGTTGTTGATGTGTTTCTTTGCTTTTATTATTAATTGGCTGCTCCCATGTTAGGGGCATAGATATTTACAATTGTTAGATCTTCTTGTTGGATAGACCCTTTAAGTATGATATAGTGTCCTTCATCTCTTATTATAGTCTCTGGTTTAAAATCTAATTTGTCTGATATAAGGATTGCCACCCCAGCTTTCTTTTGGTGTCCATTAGCATGGTAAATGGTTTTCCACCCCCTCACTTTCAATCTGGGGTGTCTTTGGGTCTAAAATGAGTCTCTTGCAAACAGCATATCGATGAGTCTTGTTTTTTTATCCAATCTGATAGCCTGTGTCTTTTGATTGGGGCATTTAGCCCATTTACATTCAGGGTAACTATTGAAAGATAGGAATTTAGTGCCACTGTATTGCCTGTAAGGTGACTGTTACCGTATATTGTCTGTGTTCCTTTCTGGTCTATGTTGCTTTTAGGCTCTCTCTTTGCTTAGAGGACCCCTTTCAATATTTCTTGTAGGGCTTGTTTTGTGTTTGCAAATTCCTTTAGTTTTTGTTTGTCCTGGAAGCTTTTTATCTCTCCTTCTATTTTCAGTGACAGCCTAGCTGGATATAGTATTCCTGG
Organism: Neomonachus schauinslandi; assembly: GCF_002201575.2. Lineage (NCBI taxonomy): Eukaryota > Metazoa > Chordata > Mammalia > Carnivora > Phocidae > Neomonachus > Neomonachus schauinslandi. The sequence continues at coordinate 42,856,451 of NC_058408.1, read as the reverse complement.
ATGCATATTTTTCTCATTTAGTGCTCTGAATATATCATGCCAGTCCTTTCTGGCCTGCCAGGTCTCTGTGGGTAGGTCTGTTGCCAATCTAATGTTTCTACCATTGTAGGTTACAGATCTCTTCTCCGAGCTGCTTTCAGGATTTTCTCTTTGTCTCTGAGACTCGTAAGTTTTACTATTAGATGTCGGGGTGTTGACCTATTTTTATTGATTTTGAGAGGGGTTCTCCATGCCTCCTGGATTTTGATGCCTGTTTCCTTCCCCAAATTAGGGAAGTTCTCTGCTATAATTTGCTCCAATATACCTTCTGCCCCTCTCTCTCCTTCTTCTTCTGGGATCCTAATTATTCTAATGTTGTTTCGTCTTATGGTATCACTTATCTCTCGAACACTGCCCTCACAATCCAGTAGTTGTTTATCTCTCTTTTTCTCAGCTTCTTTATTTTCCATCATTTGGTCTTCTATATCACTAATTCCCTCTTCTGCCTCATTTATCCTAGCAGTTAGAGCCTCCAGTTTTTTTTTTTTTTTTTTTTTTTTTTTTTTTTTTTTTTTT